>NW_027102693.1:127500-130000 GCF_036373705.1 Amia ocellicauda
AATCAGACTGTCATCTGTGTGTTTTGTTTTCTTTAAAGAAAATGTGTATTTTACAAGTTCGTTGTTGTTGTTGAGGAGGAGGAGGACATGTAGTGTGTTGTTGAGGAGGAGGAGGACGAAATGTGGTTTGCCGGCTTGTTATGGAGACCTTTGCTGAACGTGTACTCCTGAGCTGCACCAAAGGAGAGGTATTCTTTTCAGTTGTTTGCGGGCCTGCTGAACCATGCTCTCAGTGCTGTCTCACTGGAGATACGGTTACCGTTCTGGAAAGACACTTCAGCGCTACAGTCCATGCTATCAGTCAGTGTGCGTAGGTCTCCCGGTCTGCCCCAAAGCAGTTACGCGCTTGCCCAGCAGAAACTGCGACACCCTCCGTTAACTTGGCTCGTTGATCTAGGGGTATGATTCTTGCTGAGGGTGTGAGAGGCCCTGGGTTCAACTCCAGGACGAGCCCACTTGGCCCCACTTTGTAGTCACCGAAGTGTTCGTTCGTTTGCTCTTGAAGGCTGGCTTCTGGGCTCCTCTGCACCAGGGAGGTCTTTCAACCTCAGATACTGTTGGCTGTGTAGCTGATGGGAAATCAGACTGTCATCTGTGTGTTTTGTTTTCTTTAAAGAAAATGTGTATTTTACAAGTTCGTTGTTGTTGTTGAGGAGGAGGAGGACATGTAGTGTGTTGTTGAGGAGGAGGAGGACGAAATGTGGTTTGCCGGCTTGTTATGGAGACCTTTGCTGAACGTGTACTCCTGAGCTGCACCAAAGGAGAGGCATTCTTTTCAGTTGTTTGCGGGCCTGCTGAACCATGCTCTCAGTGCTGTCTCACTGGGGATACGGTTACCGTTCTGGAAAGACACTTCAGCGCTACAGTCCATGCTATCAGTCAGTGAGCGTAGGTCTCCCGGTCTGCCCCAAAGCAGTTACGCGCTTGCCCAGCAGAAACTGCGACACCCTACGTTAACTTGGCTCGTTGGTCTAGGGGTATGATTCTCGCTTAGGGTGCGAGAGATCCCGGGTTCAACTCCCGGACGAGCCCGCTTGGCCCCGCTTTGCATTCTCTGAAGCATTCGTTTGTTCTCTCTCGATGCTTGGCTTCTGGGCTCCTCTGCACCAGGGAGGTCTTTCAACCTCAGATACTGTTGGCTGTGTAGCTGATGGGAAATCAGACTGTCATCTGTGTGTTTTGTTTTATTTAAAGAAAATGTGTATTTTACAAGTTCGTTGTTGTTGTTGAGGAGGAGGAGGACATGTAGTGTGTTGTTGAGGAGGAGGAGGACGAAATGTGGTTTGCCGGCTTGTTATGGAGACCTTTGCTGAACGTGTACTCCTGAGCTGCACCAAAGGAGAGGCATTCTTTTCAGTTGTTTGCGGGCCTGCTGAACCATGCTCTCAGTGCTGTCTCACTGGGGATACGGTTACCGTTCTGGAAAGACACTTCAGCGCTACAGTCCATGCTATCAGTCAGTGTGCGTAGGTCTCCCGGTCTGCCCCAAAGCAGTTACGCGCTTGCCCAGCAGAAACTGCGACACCCTCCGTTAACTTGGCTCGTTGGTCTAGGGGTATGATTCTTGCTGAGGGTGTGAGAGGCCCTGGGTTCAACTCCAGGACGAGCCCACTTGGCCCCACTTTGTAGTCACCGAAGTGTTTGTTCGTTTGCTCTTGAAGGCTGGCTTCTGGGCTCCTCTGCACAAGGGAGGGCTATCGACCTCAGATACTGTTGGCTGTATAGCTGATGGGAAATCAGACTGTCATCTGTGTGTTTTGTTTTCTTTAAAGAAAATGTGTTTTTTACAAGTTCGTTGTTGTTGTTGAGGAGGAGGAGGACATGTAGTGTGTTGTTGAGGAGGAGGAGGACGAAATGTGGTTTGCCGGCTTGTTATGGAGACCTTTGCTGAACGTGTACTCCTGAGCTGCACCAAAGGAGAGGCATTCTTTTCAGTTGTTTGCGGGCCTGCTGAACCATGCTCTCAGTGCTGTCTCACTGGGGATACGGTTACCGTTCTGGAAAGACACTTCAGCGCTACAGTCCATGCTATCAGTCAGTGAGCGTAGGTCTCCCGGTCTGCCCCAAAGCAGTTACGCGCTTGCCCAGCAGAAACTGCGACACCCTCCGTTAACTTGGCTCGTTGGTCTAGGGGTATGATTCTCGCTTAGGGTGCGAGAGGTCCCGGGTTCAACTCCCGGACGAGCCCGCTTGGCCCCGCTTTGCATTCTCTGAAGCATTCGTTTGTTCTCTCTCGATGCTTGGCTTCTGGGCTCCTCTGCACCAGGGAGGTCTTTCAACCTCAGATACTGTTGGCTGTGTAGCTGATGGGAAATCAGACTGTCATCTGTGTGTTTTGTTTTCTTTAAAGAAAATGTGTATTTTACAAGTTCGTTGTTGTTGTTGAGGAGGAGGAGGACATGTAGTGTGTTGTTGAGGAGGAGGAGGACGAAATGTGGTTTGCCGGCTTGTTATGGAGACCTTTGCTGAACGTGTACTCCTGAGCTGCACCAAAGGAGAG
>NW_027102693.1:135000-185000 GCF_036373705.1 Amia ocellicauda
TGTTGGCTGTGTAGCTGATGGGAAATCAGACTGTCATCTGTGTGTTTTGTTTTCTTTAAAGAAAATGTGTATTTTACAAGTTCGTTGTTGTTGTTGAGGAGGAGGAGGACGAAATGTGGTTTGCCGGCTTGTTATGGAGACCTTTGCTGAACGTGTACTCCTGAGCTGCACCAAAGGAGAGGCATTCTTTTCAGTTGTTTGCGGGCCTGCTGAACCATGCTCTCAGTGCTGTCTCACTGGGGATACGGTTACCGTTCTGGAAAGACACTTCAGCGCTACAGTCCATGCTATCAGTCAGTGTGCGTAGGTCTCCCGGTCTGCCCCAAAGCAGTTACGCGCTTGCCCAGCAGAAACTGCGACACCCTCCGTTAACTTGGCTCGTTGGTCTAGGGGTATGATTCTTGCTGAGGGTGTGAGAGGCCCTGGGTTCAACTCCAGGACGAGCCCACTTGGCCCCACTTTGTAGTCACCGAAGTGTTCGTTCGTTTGCTCTTGAAGGCTGGCTTCTGGGTTCCTCTGCACAAGGGAGGGCTATCGACCTCAGATACTGTTGGCTGTATAGCTGATGGGAAATCAGACTGTCATCTGTGTGTTTTGTTTTCTTTAAAGAAAATGTGTTTTTTACAAGTTCGTTGTTGTTGTTGAGGAGGAGGAGGACATGTAGTGTGTTGTTGAGGAGGAGGAGGACGAAATGTGGTTTGCCGGCTTGTTATGGAGACCTTTGCTGAACGTGTACTCCTGAGCTGCACCAAAGGAGAGGCATTCTTTTCAGTTGTTTGCGGGCCTGCTGAACCATGCTCTCAGTGCTGTCTCACTGGGGATACGGTTACCGTTCTGGAAAGACACTTCAGCGCTACAGTCCATGCTATCAGTCAGTGAGCGTAGGTCTCCCGGTCTGCCCCAAAGCAGTTACGCGCTTGCCCAGCAGAAACTGCGACACCCTCCGTTAACTTGGCTCGTTGGTCTAGGGGTATGATTCTCGCTGAGAGTGTGAGAGGCCCTGGGTTCAACTCCAGGACGAGCCCACTTGGCCCCACTTTGCAGTCACCGAAGTGTTTGTTCGTTTGCTCTTGAAGGCTGGCTTCTGGGCTCCTCTGCACAAGGGAGGGCTATCGACCTCAGATACTGTTGCCTGTATAGCTGATGGGAAATCAGACTGTCATCTGCGTGTTTTGTTTTCTTTAAAGAAAATGTGTTTTTTACAAGTTCGTTGTTGTTGTTGTTGTTGAGGAGGAGGAGGAGGACATGTAGTGTGTTGTTGAGGAGGAGGAGGACGAAATGTGGTTTGCCGGCTTGTTATGGAGACCTTTGCTGAACGTGTACTCCTGAGCTGCACCAAAGGAGAGGCATTCTTTTCAGTTGTTTGCGGGCCTGCTGAACCATGCTCTCAGTGCTGTCTCACTGGGGATGGCGTTACCATTCTGGAAAGACACGTCAGCGCTACAGTCCATGCTATCAGTCAGTGAGCGTAGGTCTCCCGGTCTGCCCCAATGCAGTTACGCGCTTGCCCAGCAGAAACTGCGACACGCTCTGTTAACTTGGCTCGTTGGTCTAGGGGTATGATTCTCGCTTAGGGTGCGAGAGGTCCTGGGTTCAACTCCCGGACGAGCCCGCTTGGCCCTGCTTTGCATTCTCTGAAGCATTCGTTTGTTCTCTCTCGATGCTTGGCTTCTGGGCTCCTCTGCACCAGGGAGGTCTTTCAACCTCAGATACTGTTGGCTGTGTAGCTGATGGGAAATCAGACTGTCATCTGTGTGTTTTGTTTTCTTTAAAGAAAATGTGTATTTTACAAGTTCGTTGTTGTTGTTGAGGAGGAGGAGGACATGTAGTATGTTGTTGAGGAGGAGGAGGACGAAATGTGGTTTGCCGGCTTGTTATGGAGACCTTTGCTGAACGTGTACTCCTGAGCTGCACCAAAGGAGAGGCATTCTTTTCAGTTGTTTGCGGGCCTGCTGAACCATGCTCTCAGTGCTGTCTCACTGGGGATGGCGTTACCATTCTGGAAAGACACTTCAGCGCTACAGTCCATGCTATCAGTCAGTGAGCGTAGGTCTCCCGGTCTGCCCCAAAGCAGTTACGCGCTTGCCCAGCAGAAACTGCGACACCCTCCGTTAACTTGGCTTGTTGGTCTAGGGGTATGATTCTTGCTGAGGGTGTGAGAGGCCCTGGGTTCAACTCCAGGACAAGCCCACTTGGCCCCACTTTGCAGTCACCGAAGTGTTTGTTCGTTTGCTCTTGAAGGCTGGCTTCTGGGCTCCTCTGCACAAGGGAGGGCTATCGACCTCAGATACTGTTGCCTGTATAGCTGATGGGAAATCAGACTGTCATCTGCGTGTTTTGTTTTCTTTAAGAAAATGTGTTTTTTACAAGTTCGTTGTTGTTGTTGTTGTTGAGGAGGAGGAGGAGGACATGTAGTGTGTTGTTGAGGAGGAGGAGGACGAAATGTGGTTTGCCGGCTTGTTATGGAGACCTTTGCTGAACGTGTACTCCTGAGCTGCACCAAAGGAGAGGCATTCTTTTCAGTTGTTTGCGGGCCTGCTGAACCATGCTCTCAGTGCTGTCTCACTGGGGATGGCGTTACCATTCTGGAAAGACACGTCAGCGCTACAGTCCATGCTATCAGTCAGTGAGCGTAGGTCTCCCGGTCTGCCCCAATGCAGTTACGCGCTTGCTCAGCAGAAACTGCGACACGCTCCGTTAACTTGGCTCGTTGGTCTAGGGGTATGATTCTCGCTTAGGGTGCGAGAGGTCCTGGGTTCAACTCCCGGACGAGCCCGCTTGGCCCTGCTTTGCATTCTCTGAAGCATTCGTTTGTTCTCTCTTGATGCTTGGCTTCTGGGCTCCTCTGCACCAGGGAGGTCTTTCAACCTCAGATACTGTTGGCTGTGTAGCTGATGGGAAATCAGACTGTCATCTGTGTGTTTTGTTTTCTTTAAAGAAAATGTGTATTTTACAAGTTCGTTGTTGTTGTTGAGGAGGAGGAGGACATGTAGTGTGTTGTTGAGGAGGAGGAGGACGAAATGTGGTTTGCCGGCTTGTTATGGAGACCTTTGCTGAACGTGTACTCCTGAGCTGCACCAAAGGAGAGGCATTCTTTTCAGTTGTTTGCGGGCCTGCTGAACCATGCTCTCAGTGCTGTCTCACTGGGGATGGCGTTACCATTCTGGAAAGACACGTCAGTGCTACAGTCCATGCTATCAGTCAGTGAGCGTAGGTCTCCCGGTCTGCCCCAAAGCAGTTACGCGCTTGCCCAGCAGAAACTGCGACACCCTCCGTTAACTTGGCTCGTTGGTCTAGGGGTATGATTCTTGCTGAGGGTGTGAGAGGCCCTGGGTTCAACTCCAGGACGAGCCCACTTGGCCCCACTTTGCAGTCACCAAAGTGTTTGTTCGTTTGCTCTTGAAGGCTGGCTTCTGGGCTCCTCTGCACAAGGGAGGGCTATCGACCTCAGATACTGTTGCCTGTATAGCTGATGGGAAATCAGACTGTCATCTGTGTGTTTTGTTTTCTTTAAAGAAAATGTGTTTTTTACAAGTTCGTTGTTGTTGTTGAGGAGGAGGAGGACATGTAGTGTGTTGTTGAGGAGGAGGAGGACGAAATGTGGTTTGCCGGCTTGTTATGGAGACCTTTGCTGAACGTGTACTCCTGAGCTGCACCAAAGGAGAGGCATTCTTTTCAGTTGTTTGCGGGCCTGCTGAACCATGCTCTCAGTGCTGTCTCACTGGGGATGGCGTTACCATTCTGGAAAGACACGTCAGCGCTACAGTCCATGCTATCAGTCAGTGAGCGTAGGTCTCCCGGTCTGCCCCAAAGCAGTTACGCGCTTGCCCAGCAGAAACTGCGACACGCTCCGTTAACTTGGCTCGTTGGTCTAGGGGTATGATTCTCGCTTAGGGTGCGAGAGGTCCTGGGTTCAACTCCCGGACGAGCCCGCTTGGCCCTGCTTTGCATTCTCTGAAGCATTCGTTTGTTCTCTCTCGATGCTTGGCTTCTGGGCTCCTCTGCACCAGGGAGGTCTTTCAACCTCAGATACTGTTGGCTGTGTAGCTGATGGGAAATCAGACTGTCATCTGTGTGTTTTGTTTTCTTTAAAGAAAATGTGTATTTTACAAGTTCGTTGTTGTTGTTGAGGAGGAGGAGGACATGTAGTGTGTTGTTGAGGAGGAGGAGGACGAAATGTGGTTTGCCGGCTTGTTATGGAGACCTTTGCTGAACGTGTACTCCTGAGCTGCACCAAAGGAGAGGCATTCTTTTCAGTTGTTTGCGGGCCTGCTGAACCATGCTCTCAGTGCTGTCTCACTGGGGATACGGTTACCGTTCTGGAAAGACACTTCAGCGCTACAGTCCATGCTATCAGTCAGTGAGCGTAGGTCTCCCGGTCTGCCCCAAAGCAGTTACGCGCTTGCCCAGCAGAAACTGCGACACCCTCCGTTAACTTGGCTCGTTGGTCTAGGGGTATGATTCTTGCTGAGGGTGTGAGAGGCCCTGGGTTCAACTCCAGGACAAGCCCACTTGGCCCCACTTTGCAGTCACCGAAGTGTTCGTTCGTTTGCTCTTGAAGGCTGGCTTCTGGGCTCCTCTGCACAAGGGAGGGCTATCGACCTCAGATACTGTTGCCTGTATAACTGATGGGAAATCAGACTGTCATCTGTGTGTTTTGTTTTCTTTAAAGAAAATGTGTTTTTTACAAGTTCGTTGTTGTTGTTGTTGTTGAGGAGGAGGAGGAGGACATGTAGTGTGTTGTTGAGGAGGAGGAGGACGAAATGTGGTTTGCCGGCTTGTTATGGAGACCTTTGCTGAACGTGTACTCCTGAGCTGCACCAAAGGAGAGGCATTCTTTTCAGTTGTTTGCGGGCCTGCTGAACCATGCTCTCAGTGCTGTCTCACTGGGGATACGGTTACCGTTCTGGAAAGACACTTCAGCGCTACAGTCCATGCTATCAGTCAGTGAGCGTAGGTCTCCCGGTCTGCCCCAAAGCAGTTACGCGCTTGCCCAGCAGAAACTGCGACACCCTCCGTTAACTTGGCTCGTTGGTCTAGGGGTATGATTCTTGCTGAGGGTGTGAGGGGCCCTGAGTTCAACTCCTAGACGAGCCCGCTTGGCCCCGCTTTGCATTCTCTGAAGCATTTGTTTGTTCTCTCTCGATGCTTGGCTTCTGGGCTCCTCTGCACCAGGGAGGTCTTTCAACCTCAGATACTGTTGGCTGTGTAGCTGATGGGAAATCAGACTGTCATTTGTGTGTTTTGTTTTCTTTAAAGAAAATGTGTATTTTACAAGTTCGTTGTTGTTGTTGAGGAGGAGGAGGACATGTAGTGTGTTGTTGAGGAGGAGGAGGACGAAATGTGGTTTGCCGGCTTGTTATGGAGACCTTTGCTGAACGTGTACTCCTGAGCTGCACCAAAGGAGAGGCATTCTTTTCAGTTGTTTGCGGGCCTGCTGAACCATGCTCTCAGTGCTGTCTCACTGGGGATACGGTTACCGTTCTGGAAAGACACTTCAGCGCTACAGTCCATGCTATCAGTCAGTGAGCGTAGGTCTCCCGGTCTGCCCCAAAGCAGTTACGCGCTTGCCCAGCAGAAACTGCGACACCCTCCGTTAACTTGGCTCGTTGGTCTAGGGGTATGATTCTTGCTGAGGGTGTGAGAGGCCCTGGGTTCAACTCCTAGACGAGCCCGCTTGGCCCCGCTTTGCATTCTCTGATGCATTTGTTTGTTCTCTCTCGATGCTTGGCTTCTGGGCTCCTCTGCACCAGGGAGGTCTTTCAACCTCAGATACTGTTGGCTGTGTAGCTGATGGGAAATCAGACTGTCATCTGTGTGTTTTGTTTTCTTTAAAGAAAATGTGTATTTTACAAGTTCGTTGTTGTTGTTGAGGAGGAGGAGGACATGTAGTGTGTTGTTGAGGAGGAGGAGGACGAAATGTGGTTTGCCGGCTTGTTATGGAGACCTTTGCTGAACGTGTACTCCTGAGCTGCACCAAAGGAGAGGCATTCTTTTCAGTTGTTTGCGGGCCTGCTGAACCATGCTCTCAGTGCTGTCTCACTGGGGATGGCGTTACCATTCTGGAAAGACACGTCAGTGCTACAGTCCATGCTATCAGTCAGTGAGCGTAGGTCTCCCGGTCTGCCCCAAAGCAGTTACGCGCTTGCCCAGCAGAAACTGCGACACCCTCCGTTAACTTGGCTCGTTGGTCTAGGGGTATGATTCTTGCTGAGGGTGTGAGAGGCCCTGGGTTCAACTCCAGGACGAGCCCACTTGGCCCCACTTTGCAGTCACCAAAGTGTTTGTTCGTTTGCTCTTGAAGGCTGGCTTCTGGGCTCCTCTGCACAAGGGAGGGCTATCGACCTCAGATACTGTTGCCTGTATAGCTGATGGGAAATCAGACTGTCATCTGTGTGTTTTGTTTTCTTTAAAGAAAATGTGTTTTTTACAAGTTCGTTGTTGTTGTTGAGGAGGAGGAGGACATGTAGTGTGTTGTTGAGGAGGAGGAGGACGAAATGTGGTTTGCCGGCTTGTTATGGAGACCTTTGCTGAACGTGTACTCCTGAGCTGCACCAAAGGAGAGGCATTCTTTTCAGTTGTTTGCGGGCCTGCTGAACCATGCTGTCAGTGCTGTCTCACTGGGGATGGCGTTACCATTCTGGAAAGACACGTCAGCGCTACAGTCCATGCTATCAGTCAGTGAGCGTAGGTCTCCCGGTCTGCCCCAAAGCAGTTACGCGCTTGCCCAGCAGAAACTGCGACACGCTCCGTTAACTTGGCTCGTTGGTCTAGGGGTATGATTCTCGCTTAGGGTGCGAGAGGTCCTGGGTTCAACTCCCGGACGAGCCCGCTTGGCCCTGCTTTGCATTCTCTGAAGCATTCGTTTGTTCTCTCTCGATGCTTGGCTTCTGGGCTCCTCTGCACCAGGGAGGTCTTTCAACCTCAGATACTGTTGGCTGTGTAGCTGATGGGAAATCAGACTGTCATCTGTGTGTTTTGTTTTCTTTAAAGAAAATGTGTATTTTACAAGTTCGTTGTTGTTGTTGAGGAGGAGGAGGACATGTAGTGTGTTGTTGAGGAGGAGGAGGACGAAATGTGGTTTGCCGGCTTGTTATGGAGACCTTTGCTGAACGTGTACTCCTGAGCTGCACCAAAGGAGAGGCATTCTTTTCAGTTGTTTGCGGGCCTGCTGAACCATGCTCTCAGTGCTGTCTCACTGGGGATGGCGTTACCGTTCTGGAAAGACACGTCAGCGCTACAGTCCATGCTATCAGTCAGTGAGCGTAGGTCTCCCGGTCTGCCCCAAAGCAGTTACGCGCTTGCCCAGCAGAAACTGCGACACACTCCGTTAACTTGGCTCGTTGGTCTAGGGGTATGATTCTCGCTTAGGGTGTGAGAGGCCCTGGGTTCAACTCCAGGACAAGCCCACTTGGCCCCACTTTGCAGTCACCGAAGTGTTTGTTCGTTTGCTCTTGAAGGCTGGCTTCTGGGCTCCTCTGCACAAGTGAGGGCTATCGACCTCAGATACTGTTGCCTGTATAGCTGATGGGAAATCAGACTGTCATCTGTGTGCTTTGTTTTCTTTAAAGAAAATGTGTTTTTTACAAGTTCGTTGTTGTTGTTGTTGTTGTTGAGGAGGAGGAGGAGGACATGTAGTGTGTTGTTGAGGAGGAGGAGGACGAAATGTGGTTTGCCGGCTTGTTATGGAGACCTTTGCTGAACGTGTACTCCTGAGCTGCACCAAAGCAAGCATCTGATTGACAGTGCTCCGTGATCTGCTGTTATGCTACTATGCTACTGACCATTGGGTGAGCGATAGCAAGCAAGAGAGTTAGATATCGAGAGTCATAGATAGATAGATGGATGGATGGATGGACGGCAAGGCAAGCATCTGATTGACAGTGGTCCGTGATCTGCTGTTATGCTACTATGCTACTGACCATTGGGGGAGCGATAGCAAGCAAGAGAGTTAGATATCGAGAGTCATAGATAGATAGATAGATAGATGGATGGATGGACGGCAAGGCAAGCATTTGATTCACAGTGGTCCATGATCTGATGTCATGCTACTATGCTACTGACCATTGGGGGAGCGATAGCAAGCAAGAGAGTTAGGTATCGAGAGTCATAGATAGATAGATAGATGGATGGAAGGATGGACGGCAAGGCAAGCATCTGATTGACAGTGGTCCGTGATCTGCTGTTATGCTACTATGCTACTGACCATTGGGGGAGCGATAGCAAGCAAGAGAGTTAGATATCGAGAGTCATAGCTAGATAGATAGATAGATGGATGGATGGACGGCAATGTAAGCATCTGATTGACCGTGGTCCGTGATCTGCTGTTATGCTACTATGCTACTGACCATTGGGGGAGCGATAGCAAGCAAGAGAGTTAGATATCGAGAGTCATAGATAGATAGATAGATGGATGGATGGACGGCAAGGCAAGCATCTGATTGACAGTGGTCCATGATATGATGTTATGCTACTATGCTACTGACCATTGGGGGAGCGATAGCAAGCAAGAGAGTTAGATATCGAGAGTCATAGATAGATAGATAGATGGATGGATGGATGGACGGCAGGACAAGCATCTGATTCACAGTGGTCCGTGATCTGCTGTTATGCTACTATGCTACTGACCATTGGGGGAGCGATAGCAAGCAAGAGAGTTAGATATCGAGAGTCATAGCTAGATAGATAGATAGATGGATGGATGGATGGACGGCAAGACAAGCATCTGATTGACAGTGGTCCGTGATCTGCTGTTATGCTACTATGCTACTGACCATTGGGGGAGCGATAGCAAGCAAGAGAGTTAGATATCGAGAGTCATAGATAGATAGATAGATAGATAGATGGATGGATGGACGGCAAGACAAGCATCTGATTGACAGTGGTCCGTGATCTGCTGTTATGCTACTATGCTACTGACCATTGGGGGAGCGATAGCAAGCAAGAGAGTTAGATATCGAGAGTCATAGCTAGATAGATAGATAGATGGATGGATGGACGGCAAGGCAAGCATCTGATTGACAGTGGTCCGTGATATGCTGTTATGCTACTATGCTACTGACCATTGGGGGAGCGATAGCAAGCAAGAGAGTTAGATATCGAGAGTCATAGATAGATAGATAGATAGATAGATGGATGGATGGACGGCAAGGCAAGCATCTGATTGACCGTAGTCCGTGATATGCTGTTATGCTCCTATGCTACTGACCATTGGGGGAGCGATAGCAAGCAAGAGAGTTAGATATCGAGAGTCATAGATAGATAGATAGATGGATGGATGGACGGCAAGGCAAGCATCTGATTGACAGTGGTCCGTGATCTGCTGTTATGCTACTATGCTACTGACCATTGGGGGAGCGATAGCAAGCAAGAGAGTTAGATATCGAGAGTCATAGCTAGATAGATAGCTAGATGGATGGATGGACGGCAAGACAAGCATCTGATTGACAGTGGTCCGTGATCTGCTGTTATGCTACTATGCTACTGACCATTGGGGGAGCGATAGCAAGCAAGAGAGTTAGATATCGAGAGTCATAGCTAGATAGATAGATAGATGGATGGATGGACGGCAAGGTAAGCATCTGATTGACCGTGGTCCGTGATCTGCTGTTATGCTACTATGCTTCTGAACATTGAGGGAGCGATAGCAAGCAAGAGAGTTAGATATCGAGAGTCATAGATAGATAGATAGATGGATGGATGGACGGCAAGGCAAGCATCTGATTGACCGTGGTCCATGATCTGCTGTTATGCTACTATGCTACTGACCATTGGGGGAGCGGTAGCAAGCAAGAGAGTTAGATTTCGAGAGTCATAGATACATAGATAGATGGATGAATGGATGGATGGACGGCAAGGCAAGCATCTGATTGACAGTGGTCCGTGATCTGCTGTTATGCTACTATGCTACTGACCATTGGGGGAGTGATAGCAAGCAAGATATTTAGATATCAAGAGTCATAGATAGATAGATAGATAGATAGATGGATGGATGGACGGCAAGACAAGCATCTGATTGACAGTGGTCCGTGATCTGCTGTTATGCTACTATGCTACTGACCATTGGGGGAGCGATAGCAAGCAAGAGAGTTAGATATCGAGAGTCATAGCTAGATAGATAGATAGATGGATGGATGGACGGCAAGGCAATTATCTGATTGACAGTGGTCCGTGATATGCTGTTATGCTCCTATGCTACTGACCATTGGGGGAGCGATAGCATGCAAGAGAGTTAGATTTCGAGAGTTATAGCTAGATAGATAGATAGATGGATGGATGGACGGCAAGGTAAGCATCTGATTGACCGTGGTCCGTGATCTGCTGTTATGCTACTATGCTACTGACCATTGGGGGAGCGATAGCAAGCAAGAGAGTTAGATATCGAGAGTCATAGATAGATAGATAGATGGATGGATGGACGGCAAGGCAAGCATCTGATTGACAGTGGTCCATGATATGATGTTATGCAACTATGCTACTGACCATTGGGGGAGCGATAGCAAGCAAGAGAGTTAGATATCGAGAGTCATAGATAGATAGATAGATGGATGGATGGACGGCAAGGCAAGCATCTGATTGACAGTGGTCCATGATATGATGTTATGCTACTATGCTACTGACCATTGGGGGAGCGATAGCAAGCAAGAGAGTTAGATATCGAGAGTCATAGATAGATAGATAGATGGATGGATGGATGGACGGCAAGGCAAGCATCTGATTGATAGTGGTCCGTGATCTGCTGTTATGCTACTATGCTACTGACCATTGGGGGAGCGATAGCAAGCAAGAGAGTTAGATATCGAGAGTCATAGATAGATAGCTAGCTAGATAAAGAGATGGATGGATGGCAAGGCAAGCATCTGATTGACAGTGGTCCGTGATCTGCTGTTATGCTACTATGCTACTGACCATTGGGGGAGCGATAGCAAGCAAGAGAGTTAGATATCGAGAGTCATAGATAGATAGATAGATGGATGGATGGATGGACGGCAAGGCAAGCATCTGATTGATAGTGGTCCGTGATCTGCTGTTATGCTACTATGCTACTGACCATTGGGGGAGCGATAGCAAGCAAGAGAGTTAGATATCGAGAGTCATAGATAGATAGATAGATGGATGGATGGACGGCAAGGCAAGCATCTGATTGACAGTGGTCCGTGATCTGCTGTTATGCTACTATGCTACTGACCATTGGGGGAGCGATAGCAAGCAAGAGAGTTAGATATCGAGAGTCATAGCTAGATAGATAGCTAGATGGATTGATGGACGGCAAGACAAGCATCTGATTGACAGTGGTTTATGATCTGTTGTTATGCTACTATGCTACTGACCATTGGGGGAGCGATAGCAAGCAAGAGAGTTAGATTTCGAGAGTCATAGCTAGATAGATAGATAGATGGATGGATGGACGGCAAGGTAAGCATCTGATTGACCGTGGTCCGTGATCTGCTGTTATGCTACTATGCTACTGACCATTGGGGGAGCGATAGCAAGCAGGAGAGTTAGATATCGAGAGTCATAGATAGATAGATAGATGGATGGATGGACGGCAAGGCAAGCATCTGATTGACAGTGGTCCATGATATGATGTTATGCAACTATGCTACTGACCATTGGGGGAGCGATAGCAAGCAAGAGAGTTAGATATCGAGAGTCATAGATAGATAGATAGATGGATGGATGGACGGCAAGGCAAGCATCTGATTGACAGTGGTCCATGATATGATGTTATGCTACTATGCTACTGACCATTGGGGGAGCGATAGCAAGCAAGAGAGTTAGATATCGAGAGTCATAGATAGATAGATAGATGGATGGATGGATGGACGGCAAGGCAAGCATCTGATTGACAGTGGTCCGTGATCTGCTGTTATGCTACTATGCTACTGACCATTGGGGGAGCGATAGCAAGCAAGAGAGTTAGATATCGAGAGTCATAGATAGATAGCTAGCTAGATAAATAGATGGATGGATGGCAAGGCAAGCATCTGATTGACAGTGGTCCGTGATCTGCTGTTATGCTACTATGCTACTGACCATTGGGGGAGCGATAGCAAGCAAGAGAGTTAGATATCGAGAGTCATAGATAGATAGATAGATAGTTGGATGGATGGACGGCAAGGCAAGCATCTGATTCACAGTGGTCCGTGATCTGCTGTTATGCTACTATGCTACTGACCATTGGGGGAGCGATAGCAAGCAAGAGAGTTAGATATCGAGAGTCATAGAAAGATAGATAGATGGATGGATGGCAAGGCTAGCATCTGATTGACAGTGGTCCGTGATCTGCTGTTATGCTACTATGCTACTGACCATTGGGGGAGCGATAGCCAGCAAGAGAGTTAGATATCGAGAGTCATAGATAGATAGATAGATAGATAGATAGATAGATAGATAGATAGATAGATAGATAGATAGATGGATGGATGGATGGACGGCAAGGCAAGCATCTGATTG
Source organism: Amia ocellicauda (assembly GCF_036373705.1). NCBI lineage: Eukaryota > Metazoa > Chordata > Actinopteri > Amiiformes > Amiidae > Amia > Amia ocellicauda. The sequence goes on from NW_027102693.1 coordinate 147,457, forward strand.
ACAGTGGTCCGTGATCTGCTGTTATGCTACTATGCTACTGACCATTGGGGGAGCGATAGCCAGCAAGAGAGTTAGATATCGAGAGTCATAGATAGATAGATAGATAGATAGATAGATAGATAGATAGATAGATAGATAGATAGATAGATAGATAGATGGATGGACGGCAAGGCAAGCATCTGATTGACAGTGGTCCGTGATCTACTATTATGCTACAATGCTACTGACCATTGGGGGAGCAATAGCAAGCAAGAGAGTTAGATATCGAGAGTCATAGATAGATAGATAGATAGATAGATAGATAGATAGATAGATAGATAGATAGATAGATAGATAGATGGATGGATGGCAAGGCAAGCATCTGATTGACAGTGGTCCGTGATCTACTATTATGCTACAATGCTACTGACCATTGGGGGAGCAATAGCAAGCAAGAGAGTTAGATATCGAGAGTCATAGATAGATAGATAGATAGATGGATGGATGGATGGACGGCAAGTCAAGCATCTGATTGACAGTGGTCCGTGATCTGCTGTTATGCTACAATGCTACTGACCATTGGGGGAGCGATAGCAAGCAAGAGAGTTAGATATCGAGAGTCATAGATAGATAGATAGATAGATGGATGGATGGATGGATGGACGGCAAGGCAACCACCTGATTGACAGTGGTCCGTGATCTGCTGTTATGCTACTGTGCTACTGACCATTGGGGGAGCGATAGCAAGCAAGAGAGTTAGATATCGAGAGTCATAGATAGATAGATAGATGGATGGATGGATGGACGGCAAGGCAAGCATCTGATTGAAAGTGGTCCGTGATCTGATGTTATGCTACTATGCTACTGACCATTGGGGGAGCGATAGCAAGCAAGAGAGTTAGATATCGAGAGTCATAGATAGATAGATAGATAGTTGGATGGATGGACGGCAAGGCAAGCATCTGATTCACAGTGGTCCGTGATCTGCTGTTATGCTACTATGCTACTGACCATTGGGGGAGCGATAGCAAGCAAGAGAGTTAGATATCGAGAGTCATAGATAGATAGCTAGCTAGATAAATAGATGGATGGATGGAAAGGCAAGCATCTGATTGACAGTGGTCCGTGATCTGCTGTTATGCTACTATGCTACTGACCATTGGGGGAGCGATAGCAAGCAAGAGAGTTAGATATCGAGAGTCATAGATAGATAGATAGATAGTTGGATGGATGGACGGCAAGGCAAGCATCTGATTCACAGTGGTCCGTGATCTGCTGTTATGCTACTATGCTACTGACCATTGGGGGAGCGATAGCAAGCAAGAGAGTTAGATATCGAGAGTCATAGAAAGATAGATAGATGGATGGATGGCAAGGCTAGCATCTGATTGACAGTGGTCCGTGATCTGCTGTTATGCTACTATGCTACTGACCATTGGGGGAGCGATAGCCAGCAAGAGAGTTAGATATCGAGAGTCATAGATAGATAGATAGATAGATAGATAGATAGATAGATAGATAGATAGATAGATAGATGGATGGATGGATGGACGGCAAGGCAAGCATCTGATTGACAGTGGTCCGTGATCTGCTGTTATGCTACTATGCTACTGACCATTGGGGGAGCGATAGCCAGCAAGAGAGTTAGATATCGAGAGTCATAGATAGATAGATAGATAGATAGATAGATAGATAGATAGATAGATAGATAGATAGATAGATAGATGGATGGACGGCAAGGCAAGCATCTGATTGACAGTGGTCCGTGATCTACTATTATGCTACAATGCTACTGACCATTGGGGGAGCAATAGCAAGCAAGAGATTTAGATATCGAGAGTCATAGATAGATAGATAGATAGATGGATGGATGGATGGACGGCAAGTCAAGCATCTGATTGACAGTGGTCCGTGATCTGCTGTTATGCTACAATGCTACTGACCATTGGGGGAGCGATAGCAAGCAAGAGAGTTAGATATCGAGAGTCATAGATAGATAGATAGATAGATGGATGGATGGATGGATGGACGGCAAGGCAACCACCTGATTGACAGTGGTCCGTGATCTGCTGTTATGCTACTGTGCTACTGACCATTGGGGGAGCGATAGCAAGCAAGAGAGTTAGATATCGAGAGTCATAGATAGATAGATAGATGGATGGATGGATGGACGGCAAGGCAAGCATCTGATTGAAAGTGGTCCGTGATCTGATGTTATGCTACTATGCTACTGACCATTGGGGGAGCGATAGCAAGCAAGAGAGTTAGATATCGAGAGTCATAGATAGATAGATAGATAGATAGTTGGATGGATGGACGGCAAGGCAAGCATCTGATTCACAGTGGTCCGTGATCTGCTGTTATGCTACTATGCTACTGACCATTGGGGGAGCGATAGCAAGCAAGAGAGTTAGATATCGAGAGTCATAGATAGATAGCTAGCTAGATAAATAGATGGATGGATGGAAAGGCAAGCATCTGATTGACAGTGGTCCGTGATCTGCTGTTATGCTACTATGCTACTGACCATTGGGGGAGCGATAGCAAGCAAGAGAGTTAGATATCGAGAGTCATAGATAGATAGATAGATAGTTGGATGGATGGACGGCAAGGCAAGCATCTGATTCACAGTGGTCCGTGATCTGCTGTTATGCTACTATGCTACTGACCATTGGGGGAGCGATAGCAAGCAAGAGAGTTAGATATCGAGAGTCATAGAAAGATAGATAGATGGATGGATGGCAAGGCTAGCATCTGATTGACAGTGGTCCGTGATCTGCTGTTATGCTACTATGCTACTGACCATTGGGGGAGCGATAGCCAGCAAGAGAGTTAGATATCGAGAGTCATAGATAGATAGATAGATAGATAGATAGATAGATAGATAGATAGATAGATAGATAGATGGATGGATGGATGGACGGCAAGGCAAGCATCTGATTGACAGTGGTCCGTGATCTGCTGTTATGCTACTATGCTACTGACCATTGGGGGAGCGATAGCCAGCAAGAGAGTTAGATATCGAGAGTCATAGATAGATAGATAGATAGATAGATAGATAGATAGATAGATAGATAGATAGATGGATGGACGGCAAGGCAAGCATCTGATTGACAGTGGTCCGTGATCTACTATTATGCTACAATGCTACTGACCATTGGGGGAGCAATAGCAAGCAAGAGATTTAGATATCGAGAGTCATAGATAGATAGATAGATAGATGGATGGATGGATGGACGGCAAGTCAAGCATCTGATTGACAGTGGTCCGTGATCTGCTGTTATGCTACAATGCTACTGACCATTGGGGGAGCGATAGCAAGCAAGAGAGTTAGATATCGAGAGTCATAGATAGATAGATAGATAGATGGATGGATGGATGGATGGACGGCAAGGCAACCACCTGATTGACAGTGGTCCGTGATCTGCTGTTATGCTACTGTGCTACTGACCATTGGGGGAGCGATAGCAAGCAAGAGAGTTAGATATCGAGAGTCATAGATAGATAGATAGATGGATGGATGGATGGACGGCAAGGCAAGCATCTGATTGAAAGTGGTCCGTGATCTGATGTTATGCTACTATGCTACTGACCATTGGGGGAGCGATAGCAAGCAAGAGAGTTAGATATCGAGAGTCATAGATAGATAGATAGATAGATAGTTGGATGGATGGACGGCAAGGCAAGCATCTGATTCACAGTGGTCCGTGATCTGCTGTTATGCTACTATGCTACTGACCATTGGGGGAGCGATAGCAAGCAAGAGAGTTAGATATCGAGAGTCATAGATAGATAGCTAGCTAGATAAATAGATGGATGGATGGAAAGGCAAGCATCTGATTGACAGTGGTCCGTGATCTGCTGTTATGCTACTATGCTACTGACCATTGGGGGAGCGATAGCAAGCAAGAGAGTTAGATATCGAGAGTCATAGATAGATAGATAGATAGTTGGATGGATGGACGGCAAGGCAAGCATCTGATTCACAGTGGTCCGTGATCTGCTGTTATGCTACTATGCTACTGACCATTGGGGGAGCGATAGCAAGCAAGAGAGTTAGATATCGAGAGTCATAGAAAGATAGATAGATGGATGGATGGCAAGGCTAGCATCTGATTGACAGTGGTCCGTGATCTGCTGTTATGCTACTATGCTACTGACCATTGGGGGAGCGATAGCCAGCAAGAGAGTTAGATATCGAGAGTCATAGATAGATAGATAGATAGATAGATAGATAGATAGATAGATAGATGGATGGATGGATGGATGGACGGCAAGGCAAGCATCTGATTGACAGTGGTCCGTGATCTGCTGTTATGCTACTATGCTACTGACCATTGGGGGAGCGATAGCCAGCAAGAGAGTTAGATATCGAGAGTCATAGATAGATAGATAGATAGATAGATAGATAGATAGATAGATAGATAGATGGATGGACGGCAAGGCAAGCATCTGATTGACAGTGGTCCGTGATCTACTATTATGCTACAATGCTACTGACCATTGGGGGAGCAATAGCAAGCAAGAGATTTAGATATCGAGAGTCATAGATAGATAGATAGATAGATGGATGGATGGATGGACGGCAAGTCAAGCATCTGATTGACAGTGGTCCGTGATCTGCTGTTATGCTACAATGCTACTGACCATTGGGGGAGCGATAGCAAGCAAGAGAGTTAGATATCGAGAGTCATAGATAGATAGATAGATAGATGGATGGATGGATGGATGGACGGCAAGGCAACCACCTGATTGACAGTGGTCCGTGATCTGCTGTTATGCTACTGTGCTACTGACCATTGGGGGAGCGATAGCAAGCAAGAGAGTTAGATATCGAGAGTCATAGATAGATAGATAGATGGATGGATGGATGGACGGCAAGGCAAGCATCTGATTGAAAGTGGTCCGTGATCTGATGTTATGCTACTATGCTACTGACCATTGGGGGAGCGATAGCAAGCAAGAGAGTTAGATATCGAGAGTCATAGATAGATAGATAGATAGTTGGATGGATGGACGGCAAGGCAAGCATCTGATTCACAGTGGTCCGTGATCTGCTGTTATGCTACTATGCTACTGACCATTGGGGGAGCGATAGCAAGCAAGAGAGTTAGATATCGAGAGTCATAGATAGATAGCTAGCTAGATAAATAGATGGATGGACGGCAAGGCAAGCATCTGATTGACAGTGGTCCGTGATCTGCTGTTATGCTACGATGCTACTGACCATTGGGGGAGCGATAGCAAGCAAGAGAGTTAGATATCGAGAGTCATAGATAGATAGATAGATAGTTGGATGGATGGACGGCAAGGCAAGCATCTGATTCACAGTGGTCCGTGATCTGCTGTTATGCTACTATGCTACTGACCATTGGGGGAGCGATAGCAAGCAAGAGAGTTAGATATCGAGAGTCATAGATAGATAGATAGATGGATGGATGGCAAGGCTAGCATCTGATTGACATTGGTCCGTGATCTGCTGTTATGCTACTATGCTACTGACCATTGGGGGAGCGATAGCCAGCAAGAGAGTTAGATATCGAGAGTCATAGATAGATAGATAGATAGATAGATAGATAGATAGATAGATAGATAGATAGATAGATAGATGGATGGACGGCAAGGCAAGCATCTGATTGACAGTGGTCCGTGATCTACTATTATGCTACAATGCTACTGACCATTGGGGGAGCAATAGCAAGCAAGAGAGTTAGATATCGAGAGTCATAGATAGATAGATAGATAGATAGATAGATAGATAGATAGATAGATAGATAGATAGATAGATAGATGGATGGATGGCAAGGCAAGCATCTGATTGACAGTGGTCCGTGATCTACTATTATGCTACAATGCTACTGACCATTGGGGGAGCAATAGCAAGCAAGAGAGTTAGATATCGAGAGTCATAGATAGATAGATAGATAGATGGATGGATGGATGGACGGCAAGTCAAGCATCTGATTGACAGTGGTCCGTGATCTGCTGTTATGCTACAATGCTACTGACCATTGGGGGAGCGATAGCAAGCAAGAGAGTTAGATATCGAGAGTCATAGATAGATAGATAGATAGATGGATGGATGGATGGATGGACGGCAAGGCAACCACCTGATTGACAGTGGTCCGTGATCTGCTGTTATGCTACTGTGCTACTGACCATTGGGGGAGCGATAGCAAGCAAGAGAGTTAGATATCGAGAGTCATAGATAGATAGATAGATGGATGGATGGATGGACGGCAAGGCAAGCATCTGATTGAAAGTGGTCCGTGATCTGATGTTATGCTACTATGCTACTGACCATTGGGGGAGCGATAGCAAGCAAGAGAGTTAGATATCGAGAGTCATAGATAGATAGATAGATAGTTGGATGGATGGACGGCAAGGCAAGCATCTGATTCACAGTGGTCCGTGATCTGCTGTTATGCTACTATGCTACTGACCATTGGGGGAGCGATAGCAAGCAAGAGAGTTAGATATCGAGAGTCATAGATAGATAGCTAGCTAGATAAATAGATGGATGGATGGAAAGGCAAGCATCTGATTGACAGTGGTCCGTGATCTGCTGTTATGCTACTATGCTACTGACCATTGGGGGAGCGATAGCAAGCAAGAGAGTTAGATATCGAGAGTCATAGATAGATAGATAGATAGTTGGATGGATGGACGGCAAGGCAAGCATCTGATTCACAGTGGTCCGTGATCTGCTGTTATGCTACTATGCTACTGACCATTGGGGGAGCGATAGCAAGCAAGAGAGTTAGATATCGAGAGTCATAGAAAGATAGATAGATGGATGGATGGCAAGGCTAGCATCTGATTGACAGTGGTCCGTGATCTGCTGTTATGCTACTATGCTACTGACCATTGGGGGAGCGATAGCCAGCAAGAGAGTTAGATATCGAGAGTCATAGATAGATAGATAGATAGATAGATAGATAGATAGATAGATGGATGGATGGATGGACGGCAAGGCAAGCATCTGATTGACAGTGGTCCGTGATCTGCTGTTATGCTACTATGCTACTGACCATTGGGGGAGCGATAGCCAGCAAGAGAGTTAGATATCGAGAGTCATAGATAGATAGATAGATAGATAGATAGATAGATAGATAGATAGATAGATAGATAGATGGATGGACGGCAAGGCAAGCATCTGATTGACAGTGGTCCGTGATCTACTATTATGCTACAATGCTACTGACCATTGGGGGAGCAATAGCAAGCAAGAGATTTAGATATCGAGAGTCATAGATAGATAGATAGATAGATGGATGGATGGATGGACGGCAAGTCAAGCATCTGATTGACAGTGGTCCGTGATCTGCTGTTATGCTACAATGCTACTGACCATTGGGGGAGCGATAGCAAGCAAGAGAGTTAGATATCGAGAGTCATAGATAGATAGATAGATAGATGGATGGATGGATGGATGGACGGCAAGGCAACCACCTGATTGACAGTGGTCCGTGATCTGCTGTTATGCTACTGTGCTACTGACCATTGGGGGAGCGATAGCAAGCAAGAGAGTTAGATATCGAGAGTCATAGATAGATAGATAGATGGATGGATGGATGGACGGCAAGGCAAGCATCTGATTGAAAGTGGTCCGTGATCTGATGTTATGCTACTATGCTACTGACCATTGGGGGAGCGATAGCAAGCAAGAGAGTTAGATATCGAGAGTCATAGATAGATAGATAGATAGTTGGATGGATGGACGGCAAGGCAAGCATCTGATTCACAGTGGTCCGTGATCTGCTGTTATGCTACTATGCTACTGACCATTGGGGGAGCGATAGCAAGCAAGAGAGTTAGATATCGAGAGTCATAGATAGATAGCTAGCTAGATAAATAGATGGATGGACGGCAAGGCAAGCATCTGATTGACAGTGGTCCGTGATCTGCTGTTATGCTACGATGCTACTGACCATTGGGGGAGCGATAGCAAGCAAGAGAGTTAGATATCGAGAGTCATAGATAGATAGATAGATAGTTGGATGGATGGACGGCAAGGCAAGCATCTGATTCACAGTGGTCCGTGATCTGCTGTTATGCTACTATGCTACTGACCATTGGGGGAGCGATAGCAAGCAAGAGAGTTAGATATCGAGAGTCATAGATAGATAGATAGATGGATGGATGGCAAGGCTAGCATCTGATTGACATTGGTCCGTGATCTGCTGTTATGCTACTATGCTACTGACCATTGGGGGAGCGATAGCCAGCAAGAGAGTTAGATATCGAGAGTCATAGATAGATAGATAGATAGATAGATAGATAGATAGATAGATAGATAGATGGATGGATGGACGGCAAGGCAAGCATCTGATTGACAGTGGTCCGTGATCTACTATTATGCTACAATGCTACTGACCATTGGGGTTGCGATAGCAAGCAAGAGAGTTAGATATCGAGAGTCATAGATAGATAGATAGATGGATGGATGGATGGACGGCAAGGCAAGCATCTGATTGAAAGTGGTCCGTGATCTGATGTTATGCTACTATGCTACTGACCATTGGGGGAGCGATAGCAAGCAAGAGAGTTAGATATCGAGAGTCATAGATAGATAGATAGATAGTTGGATGGATGGACGGCAAGGCAAGCATCTGATTCACAGTGGTCCGTGATCTGCTGTTATGCTACTATGCTACTGACCATTGGGGGAGCGATAGCAAGCAAGAGAGTTAGATTTCGAGAGTCATAGATACATAGATAGATGGATGAATGGATGGATGGACGGCAAGGCAAGCATCTGATTGACAGTGGTCCGTGATCTGCTGTTATGCTACTATGCTACTGACCATTGGGGGAGTAATAGCAAGCAAGATAGTTAGATATCTAGAGTCATAGATAGATAGATAGATAGATAGATGGATGGATGGACGGCAAGACAAGCATCTGATTGACAGTGGTCCGTGATCTGCTGTTATGCTACTATGCTACTGACCATTGGGGGAGCGATAGCAAGCAAGAGAGTTAGATATCGAGAGTCATAGCTAGATAGATAGATAGATGGATGGATGGACGGCAAGGCAAGCATCTGATTGACAGTGGTCCGTGATATGCTGTTATGCTCCTATGCTACTGACCATTGGGGGAGCGATAGCATGCAAGAGAGTTAGATTTCGAGAGTTATAGCTAGATAGATAGATAGATGGATGGATGGACGGCAAGGTAAGCATCTGATTGACCGTGGTCCGTGATCTGCTGTTATGCTACTATGCTACTGACCATTGGGGGAGCGATAGCAAGCAAGAGAGTTAGATATCGAGAGTCATAGATAGATAGATAGATGGATGGATGGACGGCAAGGCAAGCATCTGATTGACAGTGGTCCATGATATGATGTTATGCAACTATGCTACTGACCATTGGGGGAGCGATAGCAAGCAAGAGAGTTAGATATCGAGAGTCATAGATAGATAGATAGATGGATGGATGGACGGCAAGGCAAGCATCTGATTGACAGTGGTCCATGATATGATGTTATGCTACTATGCTACTGACCATTGGGGGAGCGATAGCAAGCAAGAGAGTTAGATATCGAGAGTCATAGATAGATAGATAGATGGATGGATGGATGGACGGCAAGGCAAGCATCTGATTGATAGTGGTCCGTGATCTGCTGTTATGCTACTATGCTACTGACCATTGGGGGAGCGATAGCAAGCAAGAGAGTTAGATATCGAGAGTCATAGATAGATAGCTAGCTAGATAAAGAGATGGATGGATGGCAAGGCAAGCATCTGATTGACAGTGGTCCGTGATCTGCTGTTATGCTACTATGCTACTGACCATTGGGGGAGCGATAGCAAGCAAGAGAGTTAGATATCGAGAGTCATAGCTAGATAGATAGATAGATGGATGGATGGACGGCAAGGCAAGCATCTGATTGACCGTGGTCCGTGATATGCTGTTATGCTCCTATGCTACTGACCATTGGGGGAGCGATAGCAAGCAAGAGAGTTAGATATCGAGAGTCATAGATAGATAGATAGATGGATGGATGGACGGCAAGGCAAGCATCTGATTGACAGTGGTCCGTGATCTGCTGTTATGCTACTATGCTACTGACCATTGGGGGAGCGATAGCAAGCAAGAGAGTTAGATATCGAGAGTCATAGCTAGATAGATAGCTAGATGGATTGATGGACGGCAAGACAAGCATCTGATTGACAGTGGTTTATGATCTGTTGTTATGCTACTATGCTACTGACCATTGGGGGAGCGATAGCAAGCAAGAGAGTTAGATTTCGAGAGTCATAGCTAGATAGATAGATAGATGGATGGATGGACGGCAAGGTAAGCATCTGATTGACCGTGGTCCGTGATCTGCTGTTATGCTACTATGCTACTGACCATTGGGGGAGCGATAGCAAGCAGGAGAGTTAGATATCGAGAGTCATAGATAGATAGATAGATGGATGGATGGACGGCAAGGCAAGCATCTGATTGACAGTGGTCCATGATATGATGTTATGCAACTATGCTACTGACCATTGGGGGAGCGATAGCAAGCAAGAGAGTTAGATATCGAGAGTCATAGATAGATAGATAGATGGATGGATGGACGGCAAGGCAAGCATCTGATTGACAGTGGTCCGTGATCTGCTGTTATGCTACTATGCTACTGACCATTGGGGGAGCGATAGCAAGCAAGAGAGTTAGATATCGAGAGTCATAGATAGATAGATAGATAGTTGGATGGATGGACGGCAAGGCAAGCATCTGATTCACAGTGGTCCGTGATCTGCTGTTATGCTACTATGCTACTGACCATTGGGGGAGCGATAGCAAGCAAGAGAGTTAGATATCGAGAGTCATAGAAAGATAGATAGATGGATGGATGGCAAGGCTAGCATCTGATTGACAGTGGTCCGTGATCTGCTGTTATGCTACTATGCTACTGACCATTGGGGGAGCGATAGCCAGCAAGAGAGTTAGATATCGAGAGTCATAGATAGATAGATAGATAGATAGATAGATAGATAGATAGATAGATAGATAGATGGATGGATGGATGGACGGCAAGGCAAGCATCTGATTGACAGTGGTCCGTGATCTGCTGTTATGCTACTATGCTACTGACCATTGGGGGAGCGATAGCCAGCAAGAGAGTTAGATATCGAGAGTCATAGATAGATAGATAGATAGATAGATAGATAGATAGATAGATAGATAGATAGATAGATAGATAGATAGATAGATGGATGGACGGCAAGGCAAGCATCTGATTGACAGTGGTCCGTGATCTACTATTATGCTACAATGCTACTGACCATTGGGGGAGCAATAGCAAGCAAGAGAGTTAGATATCGAGAGTCATAGATAGATAGATAGATAGATGGATGGATGGATGGACGGCAAGTCAAGCATCTGATTGACAGTGGTCCGTGATCTGCTGTTATGCTACAATGCTACTGACCATTGGGGGAGCGATAGCAAGCAAGAGAGTTAGATATCGAGAGTCATAGATAGATAGATAGATAGATGGATGGATGGATGGATGGACGGCAAGGCAACCACCTGATTGACAGTGGTCCGTGATCTGCTGTTATGCTACTGTGCTACTGACCATTGGGGGAGCGATAGCAAGCAAGAGAGTTAGATATCGAGAGTCATAGATAGATAGATAGATGGATGGATGGATGGACGGCAAGGCAAGCATCTGATTGAAAGTGGTCCGTGATCTGATGTTATGCTACTATGCTACTGACCATTGGGGGAGCGATAGCAAGCAAGAGAGTTAGATATCGAGAGAAATAGATAGATAGATAGATAGTTGGATGGATGGACGGCAAGGCAAGCATCTGATTCACAGTGGTCCGTGATCTGCTGTTATGCTACTATGCTACTGACCATTGGGGGAGCGATAGCAAGCAAGAGAGTTAGATATCGAGAGTCATAGATAGATAGCTAGCTAGATAAATAGATGGATGGATGGCAAGGCAAGCATCTGATTGACAGTGGTCCGTGATCTGCTGTTATGCTACTATGCTACTGACCATTGGGGGAGCGATAGCAAGCAAGAGAGTTAGATATCGAGAGTCATAGATAGATAGATAGATAGTTGGATGGATGGACGGCAAGGCAAGCATCTGATTCACAGTGGTCCGTGATCTGCTGTTATGCTACTATGCTACTGACCATTGGGGGAGCGATAGCAAGCAAGAGAGTTAGATATCGAGAGTCATAGAAAGATAGATAGATGGATGGATGGCAAGGCTAGCATCTGATTGACAGTGGTCCGTGATCTGCTGTTATGCTACTATGCTACTGACCATTGGGGGAGCGATAGCCAGCAAGAGAGTTAGATATCGAGAGTCATAGATAGATAGATAGATAGATAGATAGATAGATAGATAGATAGATAGATAGATAGATGGATGGATGGATGGACGGCAAGGCAAGCATCTGATTGACAGTGGTCCGTGATCTGCTGTTATGCTACTATGCTACTGACCATTGGGGGAGCGATAGCCAGCAAGAGAGTTAGATATCGAGAGTCATAGATAGATAGATAGATAGATAGATAGATAGATAGATAGATAGATAGATAGATAGATAGATAGATAGATGGATGGACGGCAAGTCAAGCATCTGATTGACAGTGGTCCGTGATCTGCTGTTATGCTACTGTGCTACTGACCATTGGGGGAGCGATAGCAAGCAAGAGAGTTAGATATCGAGAGTCATAGATAGATAGATAGATGGATGGATGGATGGACGGCAAGGCAAGCATCTGATTGAAAGTGGTCCGTGATCTGATGTTATGCTACTATGCTACTGACCATTGGGGGAGCGATAGCAAGCAAGAGAGTTAGATATCGAGAGTCATAGATAGATAGATAGATAGTTGGATGGATGGACGGCAAGGCAAGCATCTGATTCACAGTGGTCCGTGATCTGCTGTTATGCTACTATGCTACTGACCATTGGGGGAGCGATAGCAAGCAAGAGAGTTAGATATCGAGAGTCATAGATAGATAGCTAGCTAGATAAATAGATGGATGGATGGCAAGGCAAGCATCTGTTTGACAGTGGTCCGTGATCTGCTGTTATGCTACTATGCTACTGACCATTGGGGGAGCGATAGCAAGCAAGAGAGTTAGATATCGAGAGTCATAGATAGATAGATAGATAGTTGGATGGATGGACGGCAAGGCAAGCATCTGATTCACAGTGGTCCGTGATCTGCTGTTATGCTACTATGCTACTGACCATTGGGGGAGCGATAGCAAGCAAGAGAGTTAGATATCGAGAGTCATAGAAAGATAGATAGATGGATGGATGGCAAGGCTAGCATCTGATTGACAGTGGTCCGTGATCTGCTGTTATGCTACTATGCTACTGACCATTGGGGGAGCGATAGCCAGCAAGAGAGTTAGATATCGAGAGTCATAGATAGATAGATAGATAGATAGATAGATAGATAGATAGATAGATAGATAGATAGATAGATAGATAGATAGATAGATGGATGGATGGATGGACGGCAAGGCAAGCATCTGATTGACAGTGGTCCGTGATCTGCTGTTATGCTACTATGCTACTGACCATTGGGGGAGCGATAGCCAGCAAGAGAGTTAGATATCGAGAGTCATAGATAGATAGATAGATAGATAGATAGATAGATAGATAGATAGATAGATGGATGGACGGCAAGGCAAGCATCTGATTGACAGTGGTCCGTGATCTACTATTATGCTACAATGCTACTGACCATTGGGGGAGCAATAGCAAGCAAGAGAGTTAGATATCGAGAGTCATAGATAGATAGATAGATAGATGGATGGATGGATGGACGGCAAGTCAAGCATCTGATTGACAGTGGTCCGTGATCTGCTGTTATGCTACAATGCTACTGACCATTGGGGGAGCGATAGCAAGCAAGAGAGTTAGATATCGAGAGTCATAGATAGATAGATAGATAGATGGATGGATGGATGGATGGACGGCAAGGCAACCACCTGATTGACAGTGGTCCGTGATCTGCTGTTATGCTACTGTGCTACTGACCATTGGGGGAGCGATAGCAAGCAAGAGAGTTAGATATCGAGAGTCATAGATAGATAGATAGATGGATGGATGGATGGACGGCAAGGCAAGCATCTGATTGAAAGTGGTCCGTGATCTGATGTTATGCTACTATGCTACTGACCATTGGGGGAGCGATAGCAAGCAAGAGAGTTAGATATCGAGAGTCATAGATAGATAGATAGATAGTTGGATGGATGGACGGCAAGGCAAGCATCTGATTCACAGTGGTCCGTGATCTGCTGTTATGCTACTATGCTACTGACCATTGGGGGAGCGATAGCAAGCAAGAGAGTTAGATATCGAGAGTCATAGATAGATAGCTAGCTAGATAAATAGATGGATGGACGGCAAGGCAAGCATCTGATTGACAGTGGTCCGTGATCTGCTGTTATGCTACGATGCTACTGACCATTGGGGGAGCGATAGCAAGCAAGAGAGTTAGATATCGAGAGTCATAGATAGATAGATAGATAGTTGGATGGATGGACGGCAAGGCAAGCATCTGATTCACAGTGGTCCGTGATCTGCTGTTATGCTACTATGCTACTGACCATTGGGGGAGCGATAGCAAGCAAGAGAGTTAGATATCGAGAGTCATAGATAGATAGATAGATGGATGGATGGCAAGGCTAGCATCTGATTGACAGTGGTCCGTGATCTGCTGTTATGCTACTATGCTACTGACCATTGGGGGAGCGATAGCCAGCAAGAGAGTTAGATATCGAGAGTCATAGATAGATAGATAGATAGATAGATAGATAGATAGATAGATAGATGGATGGATGGACGGCAAGGCAAGCATCTGATTGACAGTGGTCCGTGATCTACTATTATGCTACAATGCTACTGACCATTGGGGTTGCGATAGCAAGCAAGAGAGTTAGATATCGAGAGTCATAGATAGATAGATAGATGGATGGATGGATGGACGGCAAGGCAAGCATCTGATTGAAAGTGGTCCGTGATCTGATGTTATGCTACTATGCTACTGACCATTGGGGGAGCGATAGCAAGCAAGAGAGTTAGATATCGAGAGTCATAGATAGATAGATAGATAGTTGGATGGATGGACGGCAAGGCAAGCATCTGATTCACAGTGGTCCGTGATCTGCTGTTATGCTACTATGCTACTGACCATTGGGGGAGCGATAGCAAGCAAGAGAGTTAGATATCGAGAGTCATAGATCGATAGCTAGCTAGATAAATAGATGGATGGACGGCAAGGCAAGCATCTGATTGACAGTGGTCCGTGATCTGCTGTTATGCTACTATGCTACTGACCATTGGGGGAGCGATAGCAAGCAAGAGAGTTAGATATCGAGAGTCATAGATAGATAGATAGATAGTTGGATGGATGGACGGCAAGGCAAGCATCTGATTCACAGTGGTCCGTGATCTGCTGTTATGCTACTATGCTACTGACCATTGGGGGAGCGATAGCAAGCAAGAGAGTTAGATATCGAGAGTCATAGATAGATAGATAGATGGATGGATAGCAAGGCTAGCATCTGATTGACAGTGGTCCGTGATCTGCTGTTATGCTACTATGCTACTGACCATTGGGGGAGCGATAGCCAGCAAGAGAGTTAGATATCGAGAGTCATAGATAGATAGATAGATAGATAGATAGATAGATAGATAGATAGATAGATGGATGGATGGACGGCAAGGCAAGCATCTGATTGACAGTGGTCCGTGATCTGCTGTTATGCTACTATGCTACTGACCATTTTGGGAGCGATAGCAAGCAAGAGAGTTAGATATCGAGAGTCATAGCTAGATAGATAGATAGATGAATGGATGGACGGCAAGGCAAGCATCTGATTGACCGTGGTCCATGATCTGCTGTTATGCTACTATGCTACTGACCATTGGGGGAGCGATAGCAAGCAAGAGAGTTAGATTTCGAGAGTCATAGATACATAGATAGATGGATGAATGGATGGATGGACGGCAAGGCAAGCATCTGATTGACAGTGGTCCGTGATCTGCTGTTATGCTACTATGCTACTGACCATTGGGGGAGCGATAGCAAGCAAGAGAGTTAGATATCGAGAGTCATAGATAGATAGATAGATGGATGGATGGCAAGGCTAGCATCTGATTGACAGTGGTCCGTGATCTGCTGTTATGCTACTATGCTACTGACCATTGGGGGAGCGATAGCCAGCAAGAGAGTTAGATATCGAGAGTCATAGATAGATAGATAGATAGATAGATAGATGGATGGATGGACGGCAAGGCAAGCATCTGATTGACAGTGGTCCGTGATCTACTATTATGCTACAATGCTACTGACCATTGGGGGAGCGATAGCAAGCAAGAGAGTTAGATATCGAGAGTCATAGATAGATAGATAGATAGATGGATGGATGGATGGACGGCAAGTCAAGCATCTGATTGACAGTGGTCCGTGATCTGCTGTTATGCTACAATGCTACTGACCATTGGGGGAGCGATAGCAAGCAAGAGAGTTAGATATCGAGAGTCATAGATAGATAGATAGATGGATGGATGGCAAGGCTAGCATCTGATTGACAGTGGTCCGTGATCTGCTGTTATGCTACTATGCTACTGACCATTGGGGGAGCGATAGACAGCAAGAGAGTTAGATATCGAGAGTCATAGATAGATAGATAGATAGATAGATAGATAGATGGATGGACGGCAAGTCAAGCATCTGATTGACAGTGGTCCGTGATCTGCTGTTATGCTACAATGCTACTGACCATTGGGGGAGCGATAGCAAGCAAGAGAGTTAGATATCGAGAGTCATAGATAGATAGATAGATGGATGGATGGATGGATAGACGGCAAGGCAATCACCTGATTGACAGTGGTCCGTGATCTGCTGTTATGCTACTATGCTACTGACCATTGGGGGAGCGATAGCAAGCAAGAGAGTTAGATATCAAGAGTCATAGATGGATAGATAGATGGATGGATGGACGGCAAGGCAAGCACCTGATTGACAGTGGTCCGTGATCTGCTGTTATGCTACTATGCTACTGACCATTGGGGGAGTGATAGCAAGCAAGAGAGTTAGATATCGAGAGTCATAGATAGATATATAGATAGATGGATGGATGGACGGCAAGGCAAGCATCTGATTCACAGTGGTCCGTGATCTGCTGTTATGCTACTATGCTACTGACCATTGGGGGAGCGATAGCAAGCAAGAGAGTTAGATATCGAGAGTCATAGATAGATAGCTAGCTAGATAAATAGATGGATGGACGGCAAGGCAAGCATCTGATTGACAGTGGTCCGTGATCTGCTGTTATGCTACTATGCTACTGACCATTGGGGGAGCGATAGCAAGCAAGAGAGTTAGATATCGAGAGTCATAGATAGATAGATAGATAGATAGATAGATAGATAGATAGATAGATAGATAGATAGATAGATGGATGGATGGATGGATGGACGGCAAGGCAAGCATCTGATTGACAGTGGTCTGTGATCTGCTGTTATGCTACAATGCTACTGACCATTGGGGGAGCGATAGCAAGCAAGAGAGTTAGATATCGAGAGTCATAGATAGATAGATAGATGGATGGATGGCAAGGCTAGCATCTGATTGACAGTGGTCCGTGATCTGCTGTTATGCTACTATGCTACTGACCATTGGGGGAGCGATAGCCAGCAAGAGAGTTAGATATCGAGAGTCATAGATAGATAGATAGATAGATAGATAGATAGATAGATGGATGGACGGCAAGTCAAGCATCTGATTGACAGTGGTCCGTGATCTGCTGTTATGCTACAATGCTACTGACCATTGGGGGAGCGATAGCAAGCAAGAGAGTTAGATATCGAGAGTCATAGATAGATAGATAGATGGATGGATGGATGGATAGACGGCAAGGCAATCACCTGATTGACAGTGGTCCGTGATCTGCTGTTATGCTACTATGCTACTGACCATTGGGGGAGCGATAGCAAGCAAGAGAGTTAGATATCAAGAGTCATTGATGGATAGATAGATGGATGGATGGACGGCAAGGCAAGCACCTGATTGACAGTGGTCCGTGATCTGCTGTTATGCTACTATGCTACTGACCATTGGGGGAGCGATAGCAAGCAAGAGAGTTAGATATCGAGAGTCATAGATAGATATATAGATAGGTGGATGGATGGACGGCAAGGCAAGCATCTGATTGACAGTGGTCCGTGCTCTGCTGTTATGCTACTATGCTTCTGACCATTGGGGGAGCGATAGCAAGCAAGAGAGTTAGATATCGAGAGTCATAGATAGATAGATAGATGGATGGATGGACGGCAAGGCAAGCATCTGATTGACATTGGTCCATGATATGATGTTATGCTACTATGCTACTGACCATTGGGGGAGCGATAGCAAGCAAGAGAGTTAGATATCGAGAGTCATAGATAGATAGATAGATGGATGGATGGATGGACGGCAAGGCAAGCATCTGATTGACAGTGGTCCATGATCTGCTGTTATGCTACTATGCTACTGACCATTGGGGGAGCGATAGCAAGCAAGAGAGTTAGATATCGAGAGTCATAGATACATAGATAGATGGATGAATGGATGGATGGACGGCAAGGCAAGCATCTGATTGACAGTGGTCCGTGATCTGCTGTTATGCTACTATGCTACTGACCATTGGGGGAGCGATAGCAAGCAAGAGAGTTAGATATCGAGAGTCATAGATAGATAGATAGATGGATGGATGGCAAGGCTAGCATCTGATTGACAGTGGTCCGTGATCTGCTGTTATGCTACTATGCTACTGACCATTGGGGGAGCGATAGCCAGCAAGAGAGTTAGATATCGAGAGTCATAGATAGATAGATAGATAGATAGATAGATGGATGGATGGACGGCAAGGCAAGCATCTGATTGACAGTGGTCCGTGATCTGCTATTATGCTACAATGCTACTGACCATTGGGGGAGCGATAGCAAGCAAGAGAGTTAGATATCGAGAGTCATAGATAGATAGATAGATAGATGGATGGATGGATGGACGGCAATTCAAGCATCTGATTGACAGTGGTCCGTGATCTGCTGTTATGCTACAATGCTACTGACCATTGGGGGAGCGATAGCAAGCAAGAGAGTTAGATATCGAGAGTCATAGATAGATAGATAGATGGATGGATGGCAAGGCTAGCATCTGATTGACAGTGGTCCGTGATCTGCTGTTATGCTACTATGCTACTGACCATTGGGGGAGCGATAGACAGCAAGAGAGTTAGATATCGAGAGTCATAGATAGATAGATAGATAGATAGATAGATAGATAGATAGATAGATAGATAGATAGATAGATGGATGGACGGCAAGTCAAGCATCTGATTGACAGTGGTCCGTGATCTGCTGTTATGCTACAATGCTACTGACCATTGGGGGAGCGATAGCAAGCAAGAGAGTTAGATATCGAGAGTCATAGATAGATAGATAGATGGATGGATGGATGGATAGACGGCAAGGCAATCACCTGATTGACAGTGGTCCGTGATCTGCTGTTATGCTACTATGCTACTGACCATTGGGGGAGCGATAGCAAGCAAGAGAGTTAGATATCAAGAGTCATAGATGGATAGATAGATGGATGGATGGACGGCAAGGCAAGCACCTGATTGACAGTGGTCCGTGATCTGCTGTTATGCTACTATGCTACTGACCATTGGGGGAGTGATAGCAAGCAAGAGAGTTAGATATCGAGAGTCATAGATAGATATATAGATAGATGGATGGATGGACGGCAAGGCAAGCATCTGATTCACAGTGGTCCGTGATCTGCTGTTATGCTACTATGCTACTGACCATTGGGGGAGCGATAGCAAGCAAGAGAGTTAGATATCGAGAGTCATAGATAGATAGCTAGCTAGATAAATAGATGGATGGACGGCAAGGCAAGCATCTGATTGACAGTGGTCCGTGATCTGCTGTTATGCTACTATGCTACTGACCATTGGGGGAGCGATAGCAAGCAAGAGAGTTAGATATCGAGAGTCATAGATAGATAGATAGATAGATAGATAGATAGATAGATAGATAGATAGATAGATAGATAGATAGATAGATGGATGGATGGATGGATGGACGGCAAGGCAAGCATCTGATTGACAGTGGTCTGTGATCTGCTGTTATGCTACAATGCTACTGACCATTGGGGGAGCGATAGCAAGCAAGAGAGTTAGATATCGAGAGTCATAGATAGATAGATAGATGGATGGATGGCAAGGCTAGCATCTGATTGACAGTGGTCCGTGATCTGCTGTTATGCTACTATGCTACTGACCATTGGGGGAGCGATAGCCAGCAAGAGAGTTAGATATCGAGAGTCATAGATAGATAGATAGATAGATAGATAGATAGATGGATGGACGGCAAGTCAAGCATCTGATTGACAGTGGTCCGTGATCTGCTGTTATGCTACAATGCTACTGACCATTGGGGGAGCGATAGCAAGCAAGAGAGTTAGATATCGAGAGTCATAGATAGATAGATAGATGGATGGATGGATGGATAGACGGCAAGGCAATCACCTGATTGACAGTGGTCCGTGATCTGCTGTTATGCTACTATGCTACTGACCATTGGGGGAGCGATAGCAAGCAAGAGAGTTAGATATCAAGAGTCATAGATGGATAGATAGATGGATGGATGGACGGCAAGGCAAGCACCTGATTGACAGTGGTCCGTGATCTGCTGTTATGCTACTATGCTACTGACCATTGGGGGAGCGATAGCAAGCAAGAGAGTTAGATATCGAGAGTCATAGATAGATAGATAGATGGATGGATGGATGGACGGCAAGGCAAGCATCTGATTGACAGTGGTCCATGATCTGCTGTTATGCTACTATGCTACTGACCATTGGGGGAGCGATAGCAAGCAAGAGAGTTAGATATCGAGAGTCATAGATAGATAGCTAGCTAGATAAATAGATGGATGGACGGCAAGGCAAGCATCTGATTGACAGTGGTCCGTGATCTGCTGTTATGCTACTATGCTACTGACCATTGGGGGAGCGATAGCAAGCAAGAGAGTTAGATATCGAGAGTCATAGATAGATAGATAGATGGATGGATGGCAAGGCTAGCATCTGATTGACAGTGGTCCGTGATCTGCTGTTATGCTACTATGCTACTGACCATTAGGGGAGCGATAGCCAGCAAGAGAGTTAGATATCGAGAGTCATAGATAGATAGATAGATAGATAGATAGATAGATGGATGGACGGCAAGTCAAGCATCTGATTGACAGTGGTCCGTGATCTGCTGTTATGCTACAATGCTACTGACCATTGGGGGAGCGATAGCAAGCAAGAGAGTTAGATATCGAGAGTCATAGATAGATAGATAGATGGATGGATGGATGGATGGACGGCAAGGCAAGCACCTGATTGACAGTGGTCCGTGATCTGCTGTTATGCTACTATGCTACTGACCATTGGGGGAGCGATAGCAAGCAAGAGAGTTAGATATCGAGAGTCATAGATAGATAGATAGATAGATGGATGGACGGCAATGCAAGCATCTGATTGACAGTGGTCCATGATATGATGTTATGCTACTTTGCTACTGACCATTGGGGGAGCGATAGCAAGCAAGAGAGTTAGATATCGAGAGTCATAGATAGATATATAGATAGATGGATGGATGCACGGCAAGGCAAGCATCTGATTCACAGTGGTCCGTGATCTGCTGTTATGCTACTATGCTACTGACCATTGGGGGAGCGATAGCAAGCAAGAGAGTTAGATTTCGAGAGTCATAGATACCTAGATAGATGGATGAATGGATGGATGGACGGCAAGGCAAGCATCTGATTGACAGTGGTCCGTGATCTGCTGTTATGCTACTATGCTACTGACCATTGGGGGAGTGATAGCAAGCAAGAGAGTTAGATATCGAGAGTCATAGATAGATAGATAGATGGATGGATGGATGGACGGCAAGGCAAGCATCTGATTGACAGTGGTCCGTGATCTGCTGTTATGCTACTATGCTACTGACCATTGGGGGAGCGATAGCAAGCAAGAGAGTTAGATATCGAGAGTCATAGATAGATAGCTAGCTAGATAAATAGATGGATGGACGGCAAGGCAAGCATCTGATTGACAGTGGTCCGTGATCTGCTGTTATGCTACTATACTACTGACCATTGGGGGAGCGATAGCAAGCAAGAGAGTTAGATATCGAGAGTCATAGATAGATAGATAGATAGATAGATAGATAGATAGATAGATAGATAGATAGATAGATAGATAGATAGATAGATGGATGGATGGATGGATGGACGGCAAGGCAAGCATCTGATTGACAGTGGTCCGTGATCTGCTGTTATGCTACAATGCTACTGACCATTGGGGGAGCGATAGCAAGCAAGAGAGTTAGATATCGAGAGTCATAGATAGATAGATAGATGGATGGATGGCAAGGCTAGCATCTGATTGACAGTGGTCCGTGATCTGCTGTTATGCTACTATGCTACTGACCATTGGGGGAGCGATAGCCAGCAAGAGAGTTAGATATCGAGAGTCATAGATAGATAGATAGATAGATAGATAGATAGATGGATGGACGGCAAGTCAAGCATCTGATTGACAGTGGTCCGTGATCTGCTGTTATGCTACAATGCTACTGACCATTGGGGGAGCGATAGCAAGCAAGAGAGTTAGATATCGAGAGTCATAGATAGATAGATAGATAGTTGGATGGATGGACGGCAAGGCAAGCATCTGATTCACAGTGGTCCGTGATCTGCTGTTATGCTACTATGCTCCTGACCATTGGGGGAGCGATAGCAAGCAAGAGAGTTAGATATCGAGAGTCATAGATAGATAGATAGATAGATAGATAGATAGATAGATAGATAGATAGATAGATAGATAGATAGATAGATGGATGGATGGATGGATGGACGGCAAGGCAAGCATCTGATTGACAGTGGTCCGTGATCTGCTGTTATGCTACAATGCTACTGACCATTGGGGGAGCGATAGCAAGCAAGAGAGTTAGATATCGAGAGTCATAGATAGATAGATAGATAGATGGATGGACGGCAATGCAAGCATCTGATTGACAGTGGTCCATGATATGATGTTATGCTACTTTGCTACTGACCATTGGGGGAGCGATAGCAAGCAAGAGAGTTAGATATCGAGAGTCATAGATAGATATATAGATAGATGGATGGATGGACGGCAAGGCAAGCATCTGATTCACAGTGGTCCGTGATCTGCTGTTATGCTACTATGCTACTGACCATTGGGGGAGCGATAGCAAGCAAGAGAGTTAGATTTCGAGAGTCATAGATACATAGATAGATGGATGAATGGATGGATGGACGGCAAGGCAAGCATCTGATTGACAGTGGTCCGTTATCTGCTGTTATGCTACTATGCTACTGACCATTGGGGGAGTGATAGCAAGCAAGAGAGTTAGATATCGAGAGTCATAGATAGATAGATAGATGGATGGATGGATGGACGGCAAGGCAAGCATCTGATTGACAGTGGTCCGTGATCTGCTGTTAAGCTACTATGCTACTGACCATTGGGGGAGCGATAGCAAGCAAGAGAGTTAGATATCGAGAGTCATAGATAGATAGATAGCTAGATAAATAGATGGATGGACGGCAAGGCAAGCATCTGATTGACAGTGGTCCGTGATCTGCTGTTATGCTACTATGCTACTGACCATTGGGGGAGCGATAGCAAGCAAGAGAGTTAGATATCGAGAGTCATAGATAGATAGATAGATAGATAGATACATAGATAGATAGATAGATAGATAGATAGATAGATAGATAGATAGATAGATAGATAGATAGATAGATGGATGGCAAGGCAAGCATCTGATTGACAGTGGTCCGTGATCTGCTGTTATGCTACAATGCTACTGACCATTGGGGGAGCGATAGCAAGCAAGAGAGTTAGATATCGAGAGTCATAGATAGATAGATAGATGGATGGATGTCAAGGCTAGCATCTGATTGACAGTGGTCCGTGATCTGCTGTTATGCTACTATGCTACTGACCATTGGGGGAGCGATAGCCAGCAAGAGAGTTAGATATCGAGAGTCATAGATAGATAGATAGATAGATAGATAGATAGATGGATGGACGGCAAGTCAAGCATCTAATTGACAGTGGTCCGTGATCTGCTGTTATGCTACAATGCTACTGACCATTGGGGGAGCGATAGCAAGCAAGAGAGTTAGATATCGAGAGTCATAGATAGATAGATAGATGGATGGATGGATGGATAGACGGCAAGGCAATCACCTGATTGACAGTGGTCCGTGATCTGCTGTTATGCTACTATGCTACTGACCATTGGGGGAGCGATAGCAAGCAAGAGAGTTAGATATCAAGAGTCATAGATGGATAGATAGATGGATGGATGGACGGCAAGGCAAGCACCTGATTGACAGTGGTCCGTGATCTGCTGTTATGCTAGTTTGCTACTGACCATTGGGGGAGCGATAACAAGCAAGAGAGTTAGATATCGAGAGTCATAGATAGATATATAGATAGATGGATGGATGGACGGCAAGGCAAGCATCTGATTGACAGTGGTCCGTGCTGTGCTGTTATGCTACTATGCTACTGACCATTGGGGGAGCGATAGCAAGCAAGAGAGTTAGATTTCGAGAGTCATAGATACATAGATAGATGGATGAATTGATGGATGGACGGCAAGGCAAGCATCTGATTGACAGTGGTCCGTGATCTGCTGTTATGCTACTATGCTACTGACCATTGGGGGAGTGATAGCAAGCAAGAGAGTTAGATATCAAGAGTCATAGATAGATAGATAGATAGATAGATGGATGGATGGATGGCAAGACAAGCATCTGATTGACAGTGGTCCGTGATCTGCTGTTATGCTACTATGCTACTGACCATTGGGGGAGCGATAGCAAGCAAGAGAGTTAGATATCGAGAGTCATAGATAGATAGATAGATGGATGGATGGACGGCAAGGCAAGCATCTGATTGACAGTGGTCCATGATATGATGTTATGCAACTATGCTACTGACCATTGGGGGAGCGATAGCAATCAAGAGAGTTAGATATCGAGAGTCATAGATAGATAGATAGATGGATGGATGGATGGATGGACGGCAAGGCAAGCATCTGATTGACAGTGGTCCGTGATCTGCTGTTATGCTACTATGCTACTGACCATTGGGGGAGCGATAGCAAGCAAGAGAGTTAGATATCGAGAGTCATGGATAGATAGATAGATAGATGGATGGACGGCAATGCAAGCATCTGATTGACAGTGGTCCATGATATGATGTTATGCTACTTTGCTACTGACCATTGGGGGAGCGATAGCAAGCAAGAGAGTTAGATATCGAGAGTCATAGATAGATATATAGATAGATGGATGGATGGACGGCAAGGCAAGCATCTGATTCACAGTGGTCCGTGATCTGCTGTTATGCTACTATGCTACTGACCATTGGGGGAGCGATAGCAAGCAAGAGAGTTAGATTTCGAGAGTCATAGATACATAGATAGATGGATGAATGGATGGATGGACGGCAAGGCAAGCATCTGATTGACAGTGGTCCGTGATCTGCTGTTATGCTACTATGCTACTGACCATTGGGGGAGTGATAGCAAGCAAGAGAGTTAGATATCGAGAGTCATAGATAGATAGATAGATGGATGGATGGATGGACGGCAAGGCAAGTATCTGATTGACAGTGGTCCGTGATCTGCTGTTATGCTACTATGCTACTGACCATTGGGGGAGCGATAGCAAACAAGAGAGTTAGATATCGAGAGTCATAGATAGATAGCTAGCTAGATAAATAGATGGATGGACGGCAAGGCAAGCATCTGATTGACAGTGGTCCGTGATCTGCTGTTATGCTACTATGCTACTGACCATTGGGGGAGCGATAGCAAGCAAGAGAGTTAGATATCGAGAGTCATAGATAGATAGATAGATAGATAGATAGATAGATAGATAGATAGATGGATGGATGGATGGATGGACGGCAAGGCAAGCATCTGATTGACAGTGGTCCGTGATCTGCTGTTATGCTACAATGCTACTGACCATTGGGGGAGCGATAGCAAGCAAGAGAGTTAGATATCGAGAGTCATAGATAGATAGATAGATGGATGGATGGCAAGGCTAGCATCTGATTGACAGTGGTCCGTGATTTGCTGTTATGCTACTATGCTACTGACCATTGGGGGAGCGATAGCCAGCAAGAGAGTTAGATATCGAGAGTCATAGATAGATAGATAGATAGATAGATAGATGGATGGACGGCAAGTCAAGCATCTGATTGACAGTGGTCCGTGATCTGCTGTTATGCTACAATGCTACTGACCATTGGGGGAGCGATAGCAAGCAAGAGAGTTAGATATCGAGAGTCATAGATAGATAGATAGATAGTTGGATGGATGGACGGCAAGGCAAGCATCTGATTCACAGTGGTCCGTGATCTGCTGTTATGCTACTATGCTACTGACCATTGGGGGAGCGATAGCAAGCAAGAGAGTTAGATATCGAGAGTCATAGATAGATAGATAGATGGATGGATGGCAAGGCTAGCATCTGATTGACAGTGGTCCGTGATCTGCTGTTATGCTACTATGCTACTGACCATTGGGGGAGCGATAGCCAGCAAGAGAGTTAGATATCGAGAGTCATAGATAGATAGATAGATAGATGGATGGATGGACGGCAAGGCAAGCATCTGATTGACAGTGGTCCGTGATCTGCTGTTATGCTACAATGCTACTGACCATTGGGGGAGCGATAGCAAGCAAGAGAGTTAGATATCGAGAGTCATAGATAGATAGATAGATGGATGGATGGCAAGGCTAGCATCTGATTGACAGTGGTCCGTGATTTGCTGTTATGCTACTATGCTACTGACCATTGGGGGAGCGATAGCCAGCAAGAGAGTTAGATATCGAGAGTCATAGATAGATAGATAGATAGATAGATAGATGGATGGACGGCAAGTCAAGCATCTGATTGACAGTGGTCCGTGATCTGCTGTTATGCTACAATGCTACTGACCATTGGGGGAGCGATAGCAAGCAAGAGAGTTAGATATCGAGAGTCATAGATAGATAGATAGATAGTTGGATGGATGGACGGCAAGGCAAGCATCTGATTCACAGTGGTCCGTGATCTGCTGTTATGCTACTATGCTACTGACCATTGGGGGAGCGATAGCAAGCAAGAGAGTTAGATATCGAGAGTCATAGATAGATAGATAGATGGATGGATGGCAAGGCTAGCATCTGATTGACAGTGGTCCGTGATCTGCTGTTATGCTACTATGCTACTGACCATTGGGGGAGCGATAGCCAGCAAGAGAGTTAGATATCGAGAGTCATAGATAGATAGATAGATAGATGGATGGATGGACGGCAAGGCAAGCATCTGATTGACAGTGGTCCGTGATCTACTATTATGCTTCAATGCTACTGACCATTGGGGGAGCGATAGCAAGCAAGAGAGTTAGATATCGAGAGTCATAGATAGATAGATAGATAGATGGATGGATGGATGGACGGCAAGTCAAGCATCTGATTGACAGTGGTCCGTGATCTGCTGTTATGCTACAATGCTACTGACCATTGGGGGAGCGATAGCAAGCAAGAGAGTTAGATATCGAGAGTCATAGATAGATAGATAGATGGATGGATGGATGGATGGACGGCAAGGCAAGCACCTGATTGACAGTGGTCCGTGATCTGCTGTTATGCTACTATGCTACTGACCATTGGGGGAGCGATAGCAAGCAAGAGAGTTAGATATCGAGAGTCATAGATAGATAGATAGATAGATGGATGGACGGCAATGCAAGCATCTGATTGACAGTGGTCCATGATATGATGTTATGCTACTTTGCTACTGACCATTGGGGGAGCGATAGCAAGCAAGAGAGTTAGATATCGAGAGTCATAGATAGATATATAGATAGATGGATGGATGGACGGCAAGGCAAGCATCTGATTCACAGTGGTCCGTGATCTGCTGTTATGCTACTATGCTACTGACCATTGGGGGAGCGATAGCAAGCAAGAGAGTTAGATTTCGAGAGTCATAGATACATAGATGGATGGATGAATGGATGGATGGACGGCAAGGCAAGCATCTGATTGACAGTGGTCCATGATCTGCTTTTATGCTACTATGCTACTGACCATTGGGGGAGTGATAGCAAGCAAGAGAGTTAGATATCGAGAGTCATAGATAGATAGATAGATGGATGGATGGATGGACGGCAAGGCAAGCATCTGATTGACAGTGGTCCGTGATCTGCTGTTATGCTACTATGCTACTGACCATTGGGGGAGCGATAGCAAGCAAGAGAGTTAGATATCGAGAGTCATAGATAGATAGCTAGCTAGATAAATAGATGGATGGACGGCAAGGCAAGCATCTGATTGACAGTGGTCCGTGATCTGCTGTTATGCTACTATGCTACTGACCATTGGGGGAGCGATAGCAAGCAAGAGAGTTAGATATCGAGAGTCATAGATAGATAGATAGATAGATAGATAGATAGATAGATAGATAGATATATAGATAGATAGATAGATAGATAGATGGATGGATGGACGGCAAGGCAAGCATCTGATTGACAGTGGTCCGTGATTTACTATTATGCTACAATGCTACTGACCATTGGGGGAGCGATAGCAAGCAAGAGAGTTAGATATCGAGAGTCATAGATAGATAGATAGATAGATGGATGGACGGCAATGCAAGCATCTGATTGACAGTGGTCCATGATATGATGTTATGCTACTTTGCTACTGACCATTGGGGGAGCGATAGCAAGCAAGAGAGTTAGATATCGAGAGTCATAGATAGATATATAGATAGATGGATGGATGGACGGCAAGGCAAGCATCTGATTCACAGTGGTCCGTGATCTGCTGTTATGCTACTATGCTACAGACCATTGGGGGAGCGATAGCAAGCAAGAGAGTTAGATTTCGAGAGTCATAGATACATAGATAGATGGATGAATGGATGGATGGACGGCAAGGCAAGCATCTGATTGACAGTGGTCCGTGATCTGCTGTTATGCTACTATGCTACTGACCATTGGGGGAGTGATAGCAAGCAAGAGAGTTAGATATCGAGAGTCATAGATAGATAGATAGATGGATGGATGGATGGACGGCAAGGCAAGCATCTGATTGACAGTGGTCCGTGATCTGCTGTTAAGCTACTATGCTACTGACCATTGGGGGAGCGATAGCAAGCAAGAGAGTTAGATATCGAGAGTCATAGATAGATAGATAGCTAGATAAATAGATGGATGGACGGCAAGGCAAGCATCTGATTGACAGTGGTCCGTGATCTGCTGTTATGCTACTATGCTACTGACCATTGGGGGAGCGATAGCAAGCAAGAGAGTTAGATATCGAGAGTCATAGATAGATAGATAGATAGATAGATACATAGATAGATAGATAGATAGATAGATAGATAGATAGATAGATGGATGGCAAGGCAAGCATCTGATTGACAGTGGTCCGTGATCTGCTGTTATGCTACAATGCTACTGACCATTGGGGGAGCGATAGCAAGCAAGAGAGTTAGATATCGAGAGTCATAGATAGATAGATAGATGGATGGATGGCAAGGCTAGCATCTGATTGACAGTGGTCCGTGATCTGCTGTTATGCTACTATGCTACTGACCATTGGGGGAGCGATAGCCAGCAAGAGAGTTAGATATCGAGAGTCATAGATAGATAGATAGATAGATAGATAGATAGATGGATGGACGGCAAGTCAAGCATCTAATTGACAGTGGTCCATGATCTGCTGTTATGCTACAATGCTACTGACCATTGGGGGAGCGATAGCAAGCAAGAGAGTTAGATATCGAGAGTCATAGATAGATAGATAGATGGATGGATGGATGGATAGACGGCAAGGCAATCACCTGATTGACAGTGGTCCGTGATCTGCTGTTATGCTACTATGCTACTGACCATTGGGGGAGCGATAGCAAGCAAGAGAGTTAGATATCAAGAGTCATAGATGGATAGATAGATGGATGGATGGACGGCAAGGCAAGCACCTGATTGACAGTGGTCCGTGATCTGCTGTTATGCTAGTTTGCTACTGACCATTGGGGGAGCGATAGCAAGCAAGAGAGTTAGATATCGAGAGTCATAGATAGATATATAGATAGATGGATGGATGGACGGCAAGGCAAGCATCTGATTGACAGTGGTCCGTGCTCTGCTGTTATGCTACTATGCTACTGACCATTGGGGGAGCGATAGCAAGCAAGAGAGTTAGATTTCGAGAGTCATAGATACATAGATAGATGGATGAATTGATGGATGGACGGCAAGGCAAGCATCTGATTGACAGTGGTCCGTGATCTGCTGTTATGCTACTATGCTACTGACCATTGGGGGAGTGATAGCAAGCAAGAGAGTTAGATATCAAGAGTCATAGATAGATAGATAGATAGATAGATGGATGGATGGATGGCAAGACAAGCATCTGATTGACAGTGGTCCGTGATCTGCTGTTATGCTACTATGCTACTGACCATTGGGGGAGCGATAGCAAGCAAGAGAGTTAGATATCGAGAGTCATAGATAGATAGATAGATGGATGGATGGACGGCAAGGCAAGCATCTGATTGACAGTGGTCCATGATATGATGTTATGCAACTATGCTACTGACCATTGGGGGAGCGATAGCAATCAAGAGAGTTAGATATCGAGAGTCATAGATAGATAGATAGATGGATGGATGGATGGATGGACGGCAAGGCAAGCATCTGATTGACAGTGGTCCGTGATCTGCTGTTATGCTACTATGCTACTGACCATTGGGGGAGCGATAGCAAGCAAGAGAGTTAGATATCGAGAGTCATAGATAGATAGATAGATAGATGGATGGACGGCAATGCAAGCATCTGATTGACAGTGGTCCATGATATGATGTTATGCTACTTTGCTACTGACCATTGGGGGAGCGATAGCAAGCAAGAGAGTTAGATATCGAGAGTCATAGATAGATATATAGATAGATGGATGGATGGACGGCAAGGCAAGCATCTGATTCACAGTGGTCCGTGATCTGCTGTTATGCTACTATGCTACTGACCATTGGGGGAGCGATAGCAAGCAAGAGAGTTAGATTTCGAGAGTCATAGATACATAGATAGATGGATGAATGGATGGATGGACGGCAAGGCAAGCATCTGATTGACAGTGGTCCGTGATCTGCTGTTATGCTACTATGCTACTGACCATTGGGGGAGTGATAGCAAGCAAGAGAGTTAGATATCGAGAGTCATAGATAGATAGATAGATGGATGGATGGATGGACGGCAAGGCAAGTATCTGATTGACAGTGGTCCGTGATCTGCTGTTATGCTACTATGCTACTGACCATTGGGGGAGCGATAGCAAACAAGAGAGTTAGATATCGAGAGTCATAGATAGATAGCTAGCTAGATAAATAGATGGATGGACGGCAAGGCAAGCATCTGATTGACAGTGGTCCGTGATCTGCTGTTATGCTACTATGCTACTGACCATTGGGGGAGCGATAGCAAGCAAGAGAGTTAGATATCGAGAGTCATAGATAGATAGATAGATAGATAGATAGATAGATAGATAGATGGATGGATGGATGGATGGACGGCAAGGCAAGCATCTGATTGACAGTGGTCCGTGATCTGCTGTTATGCTACAATGCTACTGACCATTGGGGGAGCGATAGCAAGCAAGAGAGTTAGATATCGAGAGTCATAGATAGATAGATAGATGGATGGATGGCAAGGCTAGCATCTGATTGACAGTGGTCCGTGATTTTCTGTTATGCTACTATGCTACTGACCATTGGGGGAGCGATAGCCAGCAAGAGAGTTAGATATCGAGAGTCATAGATAGATAGATAGATAGATAGATAGATGGATGGACGGCAAGTCAAGCATCTGATTGACAGTGGTCCGTGATCTGCTGTTATGCTACAATGCTACTGACCATTGGGGGAGCGATAGCAAGCAAGAGAGTTAGATATCGAGAGTCATAGATAGATAGATAGATAGTTGGATGGATGGACGGCAAGGCAAGCATCTGATTCACAGTGGTCCGTGATCTGCTGTTATGCTACTATGCTACTGACCATTGGGGGAGCGATAGCAAGCAAGAGAGTTAGATATCGAGAGTCATAGATAGATAGATAGATGGATGGATGGCAAGGCTAGCATCTGATTGACAGTGGTCCGTGATCTGCTGTTATGCTACTATGCTACTGACCATTGGGGGAGCGATAGCCAGCAAGAGAGTTAGATATCGAGAGTCATAGATAGATAGATAGATAGATGGATGGATGGACGGCAAGGCAAGCATCTGATTGACAGTGGTCCGTGATCTACTATTATGCTTCAATGCTACTGACCATTGGGGGAGCGATAGCAAGCAAGAGAGTTAGATATCGAGAGTCATAGATAGATAGATAGATAGATGGATGGATGGATGGACGGCAAGTCAAGCATCTGATTGACAGTGGTCCGTGATCTGCTGTTATGCTACAATGCTACTGACCATTGGGGGAGCGATAGCAAGCAAGAGAGTTAGATATCGAGAGTCATAGATAGATAGATAGATGGATGGATGGATGGATGGACGGCAAGGCAAGCACCTGATTGACAGTGGTCCGTGATCTGCTGTTATGCTACTATGCTACTGACCATTGGGGGAGCGATAGCAAGCAAGAGAGTTAGATATCGAGAGTCATAGATAGATAGATAGATAGATGGATGGACGGCAATGCAAGCATCTGATTGACAGTGGTCCATGATATGATGTTATGCTACTTTGCTACTGACCATTGGGGGAGCGATAGCAAGCAAGAGAGTTAGATATCGAGAGTCATAGATAGATATATAGATAGATGGATGGATGGACGGCAAGGCAAGCATCTGATTCACAGTGGTCCGTGATCTGCTGTTATGCTACTATGCTACTGACCATTGGGGGAGAGATAGCAAGCAAGAGAGTTAGATTTCGAGAGTCATAGATACATAGATAGATGGATGAATGGATGGATGGACGGCAAGGCAAGCATCTGATTGACAGTGGTCCATGATCTGCTTTTATGCTACTATGCTACTGACCATTGGGGGAGTGATAGCAAGCAAGAGAGTTAGATATCGAGAGTCATAGATAGATAGATAGATGGATGGATGGATGGACGGCAAGGCAAGCATCTGATTGACAGTGGTCCGTGATCTGCTGTTATGCTACTATGCTACTGACCATTGGGGGAGCGATAGCAAGCAAGAGAGTTAGATATCGAGAGTCATAGATAGATAGCTAGCTAGATAAATAGATGGATGGACGGCAAGGCAAGCATCTGATTGACAGTGGTCCGTGATCTGCTGTTATGCTACTATGCTACTGACCATTGGGGGAGCGATAGCAAGCAAGAGAGTTAGATATCGAGAGTCATAGATAGATAGATAGATAGATAGATAGATAGATATATAGATAGATAGATAGATAGATAGATAGATGGATGGATGGACGGCAAGGCAAGCATCTGATTGACAGTGGTCCGTGATCTGCTGTTATGCTACAATGCTACTGACCATTGGGGGAGCGATAGCAAGCAAGAGAGTTAGATATCGAGAGTCATAGATAGATAGGTAGATGGATGGATGGCAAGGCTAGCATCTGATTGACAGTGGTCCGTGATCTGCTGTTATGCTACTATGCTACTGACCATTGGGGGAGCGATAGCCAGCAAGAGAGTTAGATATCGAGAGTCATAGATAGATAGATAGATAGATAGATAGATAGATGGATGGACGGCAAGTCAAGCATCTGATTGACAGTGGTCCGTGATCTGCTGTTATGCTACAATGCTACTGACCATTGGGGGAGCGATAGCAAGCAAGAGAGTTAGATATCGAGAGTCATAGATAGATAGATAGATGGATGGATGGATGGATAGATGGCAAGGCAATCACCTGATTGACAGTGGTCCGTGATCTGCTGTTATGCTACTATGCTACTGACCATTGGGGGAGCGATAGCAAGCAAGAGAGTTAGATATCAAGAGTCATAGATGGATAGATAGATGGATGGATGGACGGCAAGGCAAGCACCTGATTGACAGTGGTCCGTGATCTGCTGTTATGCTACTATGCTACTGACCATTGGGGGAGCGATAGCAAGCAAGAGAGTTAGATATCGAGAGTCATAGATAGATATATAGATAGATGGATGGATGGACGGCAAGGCAAGCATCTGATTGACAGTGGTCCGTGCTCTGCTGTTATGCTACTATGCTACTGACCATTGGGGGAGCGATAGCAAGCAAGAGAGTTAGATTTCGAGAGTCATAGATACATAGATAGATGGATGAATGGATGGATGGACGGCAAGGCAAGCATCTGATTGACAGTGGTCCGTGATCTGCTGTTATGCTACAATGCTACTGACCATTGGGGGAGCGATAGCCAGCAAGAGAGTTAGATATCGAGAGTCATAGATAGATAGATAGATAGATAGATAGATAGATGGATGGACGGCAAGTCAAGCATCTGATTGACAGTGGTCCGTGATCTGCTGTTATGCTACAATGCTACTGACCATTGGGGGAGCGATAGCAAGCAAGAGAGTTAGATATCGAGAGTCATAGATAGATAGATAGATATTTGGATGGATGGACGGCAAGGCAAGCATCTGATTCACAGTGGTCCATGATCTGCTGTTATGCTACTATGCTACTGACCATTGGGGGAGCGATAGCAAGCAAGAGAGTTAGATATCGAGAGTCATAGATAGATAGATAGATGGATGGATGGCAAGGCTAGCATCTGATTGACAGTGGTCCGTGATCTGCTGTTATGCTACTATGCTACTGACCATTGGGAGAGCGATAGCCAGCAAGAGAGTTAGATATCGAGAGTCATAGATAGATAGATAGATGGATGGATGGATGGATGGACGGCAAGGCAAGCACCTGATTGACAGTGGTCCGTGATCTGCTGTCATGCTACAATGCTACTGACCATTGGGGGAGCGATAGCAAGCAAGAGAGTTAGATATCGAGAGTCATAGATAGATAGATAGATGGATGGATGGATGGATGGACGGCAAGGCAAGCACCTGATTGACAGTGGTCCGTGATCTGCTGTTATGCTACTATGCTACTGACCATTGGGGGAGCGATAGCAAGCAAGAGAGTTAGATATCGAGAGTCATAGATAGATAGATAGATAGATGGATGGACGGCAATGCAAGCATCTGATTGACAGTGGTCCATGATATGATGTTATGCTACTTTGCTACTGACCATTGGGGGAGCGATAGCAAGCAAGAGAGTTAGATATCGAGAGTCATAGATAGATATATAGATAGATGGATGGATGGACGGCAAGGCAAGCATCTGATTCACAGTGGTCCGTGATCTGCTGTTATGCTACTATGCTACTGACCATTGGGGGAGCGATAGCAAGCAAGAGAGTTAGATTTCGAGA
The DNA here is from genome assembly GCF_036373705.1 of Amia ocellicauda. Lineage (NCBI taxonomy): Eukaryota > Metazoa > Chordata > Actinopteri > Amiiformes > Amiidae > Amia > Amia ocellicauda. Next base: position 182,993 of record NW_027102693.1, read on the forward strand.
GTCATAGATAGATAGATAGATGGATGGATGGATGGACGGCAAGGCAAGCATCTGATTGACAGTGGTCCGTGATCTGCTGTTATGCTACTATGCTACTGACCATTGGGGGAGCGATAGCAAGCAAGAGAGTTAGATATCGAGAGTCATAGATAGATAGCTAGCTAGATAAATAGATGGATGGACGGCAAGGCAAGCATCTGATTGACAGTGGTCCGTGATCTGCTGTTATGCTACTATGCTACTGACCATTGGGGGAGCGATAGCAAGCAAGAGAGTTAGATATCGAGAGTCATAGATAGATAGATAGATAGATAGATAGATAGATAGATAGATAGATAGATAGATAGATAGATAGATGGATGGATGGACGGCAAGGCAAGCATCTGATTGACAGTGGTCCGTGATCTGCTGTTATGCTACAATGCTACTGACCATTGGGGGAGCGATAGCAAGCAAGAGAGTTAGATATCGAGAGTCATAGATAGATAGATAGATGGATGGATGGCAAGGCTAGCATCTGATTGACAGTGGTCCGTGATCTGCTGTTATGCTACTATGCTACTGACCATTGGGGGAGCGATAGCCAGCAAGAGAGTTAGATATCGAGAGTCATAGATAGATAGATAGATAGATAGATAGATGGATGGATGGCAAGGCTAGCATCTGATTGACAGTGGTCCGTGATCTACTGTTATGCTACTATGCTACTGACCATTGGGGGAGCGATAGCAAGCAAGAGAGTTAGATATCGAGAGTCATAGATAGATATATAGATAGATGGATGGATGGACGGCAAGGCAAGCATCTGATTGACAGTGGTCCGTGCTCTGCTGTTATGCTACTATGCTACTGACCATTGGGGGAGCGATAGCAAGCAAGAGAGTTAGATTTCGAGAGTCATAGATACATAGATAGATGGATGAATGGATAGATGGACGGCAAGGCAAGCATCTGATTGACAGTGGTCCGTGATCTGCTGTTATGCTACTATGCTACTGACCATTGGGGGAGTGATAGCAAGCAAGAGAGTTAGATATCAAGAGTCATAGATAGATAGATAGATAGATAGATGGATGGATGGATGGCAAGACAAGCATCTGATTGACAGTGGTCCGTGATCTGCTGTTATGCTACTATGCTACTGACCATTGGGGGAGCGATAGCAAGCAAGAGAGTTAGATATCGAGAGTCATAGATAGATGGATGGATGGACGGCAAGGCAAGCATCTGATTTACAGTGGTCCATGATATGATGTTATGCAACTATGCTACTGACCATTGGGGGAGCGATAGCAATCAAGAGAGTTAGATATTGAGAGTCATAGATAGATAGCTAGCTAGATAAATAGATGGATGGACGGCAAGGCAAGCATCTGATTGACAGTGGTCCGTGATCTGCTGTTATGCTACTATGTTACTGACCATTGGGGGAGCGATAGCAAGCAAGAGAGTTAGATATCGAGAGTCATAGATAGATAGATAGATAGTTGGATGGATGGACGGCAAGGCAAGCATCTGATTCACAGTGGTCCGTAATCTGCTGTTATGCTACTATGCTACTGACCATTGGGGGAGCGATAGCAAGCAAGAGAGTTAGATATCGAGAGTCATAGATAGATAGATAGATGGATGGATGGCAAGGCTAGCATCTGATTGACAGTGGTCCGTGATCTGCTGTTATGCTACTATGCTACTGACCATTGGGGGAGCGATAGCCAGCAAGAGAGTTAGATATCGAGAGTCATAGATAGATAGATAGATAGATAGATAGATGGATGGATGGACGGCAAGGCAAGCATCTGATTGACAGTGGTCCGTGATCTGCTGTTATGCTACAATGCTACTGACCATTGGGGGAGCGATAGCAATCAAAAGAGTTAGATATTGAGAGTCATAGATAGATAGCTAGCTAGATAAATAGATGGATGGACGGCAAGGCAAGCATCTGATTGACAGTGGTCCGTGATCTGCTGTTATGCTACTATGTTACTGACCATTGGGGGAGCGA
>NW_027102693.1:187500-204944 GCF_036373705.1 Amia ocellicauda
TTTGTTTTGTTCCTTACGCCTGAGTGTAGAGTCATAGCTAGCTAACTAGCAAGCGAGAGTTAGATATCGAGAGTCATTCATAGATAGATAGATAGATAGATAGATAGATAGATAGATAGATAGATAGATAGATAGATAGATAGATGGATGGATGGATGGACGGCAAGGCAAGCATCTGATTGACAGTGGTCCGTGATCTGCTGTTCTGCTACTATTGGCAGCATCTTGGGTTAGTTGGTTAAAGTGCCTGTTTAGCAAACAGGAGATCCTGGGTTTGAATCCCAGCAGTGCCTTAGGTGGGCTTTATGTGCACCTTGTGAAGCTTGTGCTTTCTATTTGTTGTGTTATGAGTGTGTATTGTGGTGACCACTATCCCCTGCTGGTGCTGTTGTGCATACATGGTTCCAGGTGAGGATGTGGTGGACTACAGATGACCTAATTTATGAAACGGATATAAAAGGAGAAAGGGAAGAGGAACAGGAGAAATGAGACGGCATGGTGGGGGAATACTTCAACCGTGGATTCATTGCACAAAAGACTGTTAATTAATCTTTCGCCCACTTTGGAAGTCTTGACCATAATGGACATGTTATAATCAACACTTCCATGATTTCCATGGCACCTCAGCGTCGGGTGTGGATTTGTTGCAGCCTGGATCCACACTTTGTTTTGTTTTGTTTTGTTTTGCTCCTTACCCCTGAGTGTAGGCACTGGGGAACAGGGGAGTACTGGCGCTGTGGCTTAGTTGGTCAAAGCACCTATCTTGTAAACAGGAAACTCTGGGTTTGAATACCAGCAGTGCCTTGGTTTATGTTGATCTAGGCAATGTAAAGGAAGCTTCTAAAACCTCCTTAAACTTTAGCAAGATGGCCGTCCGCAGCAAGCAGCATAAGGTTACTGTGGCTGAAGGAAAGCCGCTGTCTGGCAAGCTGACCGCCCGAAGTAGAAATAATAACAGGGGGTGGGGGGAAAAGGGGGCCCTCCCTGGGTGGATTCTAAAGGTCAACAGCTAATCGATTACACCACAGAGACAGACAAAGGTGTACCTGCTGACACGTTTGAAGAAGGGCAAAAGGAACACTGGATATGTCAGAAGTGGGACTTGAACTCCAGAGGAGACTGCAACATGAACGCAGCCTCTTAGACTGCTCGGACATCCTGACCACTCGGCAGGGTACTAGGAATGCGAGTAGTGGTCCAGGATTGCCTTCCGCAGCCTGAGCTGACCGAAGGACACTCACAAGGTGGAATAACGTAGGCAGGTGAGGCAGGGATGCTGCCCTCACCTTGCTCTGACAAATTTAGAACCGTAAAAGGACGTGGCGGAAGATGTGGGGGCAGCAGGGGCACCAGGGGCAGCTCCTCATTAGTATAGTGGTGAGTATGTCTACCTGTCTTGCGGGAGACCGGGGATTGATTCCGGGGAGTGGTGGGGGAAGCCTACACAAAGGACTTGAGAAGAAGAAAGAGAAAGGTGTGCAAACTGATGTCACACTGTGCAACGTTAATTAGCAACAGGAAGTACTTGATGGCAATGATAACGTGGAGCACTCTCCACTGCAGATCCCAAGCTCTCTTTTCAGCAGTGGCTGATACACACTGTGCCATACTGGCTCCCCCTTCCCCTCCTCCCCCCCAGCCTGTCCCTCCAGGGCATGTCAGTTAGCGGCAAGAGCTGCGTTTGGTGCCGGGCCTTCACACAGGCCCCATCCAGGGACAACTCCTGCGGACCCCTCCTCAACAGGGTCCCTGAGAGGCCTCCATCATACCTCAGGGAAGGAGGAAACCAGCAAATTGGGGAACTTGAACAGGGGCTCTGGGGTCTGGAGCTGGAGGAAACACTCCCTCAGCAGCAGTTTCCCTTCAGAAGGCAGGGTGGCACCGGCCTCGGCCGAGCAGAATACCTGTCCAGCGCAGGGAGCGCACACCCATTTTCCCTTCCAGGCTGTCCACAATCCTCCAGCCAGCAGATCATGCAGCTGGAACACCCCGGTCCAGATGATGGGCATCTGGAGCAGCCAGTGCAGGATGAGGGAGCTGTACACATGTCAGGCTGTGAGCAGCTGCCAGGCCCTCAACACACTGCGGTAGAACCCAGGAAGGTTGCCTGCTGCCAGCCTGCTAATGTCCATCAGGGACATTGCACTGTCCACCTGCAGCGTCCCCACATGACGGAGCAAGGTCCACGTAAGCGGCCTCCAGGACAGGAGGCTCGGCCCGTAGACCAGCTTCTGCAGGAACTGCAGATGGAAAGCAGCCATCCTGCACTCCACGTCCACCAGCCCTTGCCCCCCCTCCTCACGGGGCAGGTATAGTAGCCCCTTTCACAGCCAGTGCAGACCAGTCCAGAAGAAGACCGCTGAGGGAGCAGCCAGCGCCATCGCCCGAGCCTCCCCCGCAGCCCCTCCGGCATCCACTCCCAGTTCCTCTGCTCCATGGCCTGATCCCCCAGGTGCACCCCCAAGTACTTGAGACCACCTCTGCACCACTGTAATCCTCCAGGGAGTTGCAGGCCTCCCTGCCCCCCCAACTCCCCCAGCAGCAACCCCGTGCTCTTGGACCAGTTCACTTTGGTTTAAGTCCCAGAGCGAGGTGCTGATTCTGTCCACATCCCCCTCGCACCCCACCAGCACCACCACATCATCAGCGTAGGCAGAGAAGCGGAAGGCTGTCGGGCAGCGAGGGACATAAAGCCCCCCCACCACTCTGTGCAGCTCCTGCAGCAATGGCTCAATGGCCATGGAGTGGAGCATCCCAACATGGGGCAGCCCTGCCAGATTCCCCTGTACACCCTGAAGGGGGCGCTCAAGCCAACATTGATTTTCAATATGTTTTGAGTGTCACCATAGAGCACCCTGGTCATGGCTATGAAAACAGGGCTGAACCCAAAAGCCTCCATCATCCGCCACAGGTACTGGTGCTCAACCCGGTCAAAAGCCTTTTCCTGGTCCAGCGCAATGAGACCAGTCTTTAACCCCAACAGCCTGGAGACCTCCATGATGTGCCTAATGAACAGGATGTTGTCCTGTATGGACCTACCAGGCACACAGTAGGACTGGTCAGGGTGGATCAGATGGATCAGGCCATCACTCTGGAGAGGAGCTTCAGTTCTAGCACAGGTCATCCTTCTTGGGCAACAGTGCCACGAGGGCATGCCTGCAGCTCACTTGCAGCGCCCCTTGCTGGATGCTCTCCTGCATCACTGCCAGCAGGTCAGTCCCCAGCAGACCCCAGAAGGTGCTATAAAACTCAACTGGCAGGCCATCAATGCCCTGGGCCTTCCTTGTACTCAACCCATGAAGAGCAGCAGTAAGCTCCTGCAGGGTGAGCTCCCCCTCCAGCCCAGCCTGCTTCTCCTCCGGCACCTGCGGCAGGTCTCCAAGGAGATGCTGCATGTTGGTCTGAGGCTCATCCACCTCACTGGAGTACAGTGTAAATCTGATCAAGCCTGGATAGGGAGAGAGTGTCCTCCCGCACCTCTGACCAGCTATACTGCCTTTCTGCCCCATACAAACTCCTCCACACATCCTGCAGGTCATGCCTCTCCTGCAGCCCCCTCATCTCCCTGGAAGACTGGGAGTGCGGCTCAGTGTGGTTCCTGTCAAGTTTGTCATGCAGGGTGCAATTAAAATCAATAATTGTCATTGTCAAGCTGTTTTAAACCCCCCGCTCTCTCCCTGCCATTTGTTGGTGCATATACATTTATAAAAACAAACAATCGTCTCTCAACTACTGCCTTGACAACAAGCAGGCGTCCTTCCACCACCTCAGTCATTAAAACAGAAACTAATCTAAAATGCCCTGAAAATAAAACTGTAACTCCTGCACTCTGTCTTGACCCATGACTAAAACAAATCTCGCCTTTCCAATTCCTGACCCACTCCCCCTCTAGCGTGCTCTGTGTGCATCTGCATCTAAAAAGATCACGGACAGGCATTTCTGCTTGACATACTAAAACACAGCCGCTCTCTTTAACGCATCCATTCATACTTTAATTGTGTCCATTATAGAAGTAGAGTGAGTAACACACACAAAGAAAACAGACAGCAGAAAAAAATAAGTCAAGCACCCCCGTCCATCATTTTAAGTAGGTTTAGCAGACGCTTTTAATCCTATATCCTTCTTGATCTGTAAAGCGATCTGCTCCCTGTCCCTTCCTCATCGGGATACACCTGCTTCTCCACATCCCCCGCTATGGACTAGTTATCCATTGAAGTCTCCCCGTGCAGGTTTGAATCCTGCTGACTATGACGCCAAAGAATAGTGCCAGCCCCCCTATGGCTTGTTGGCCCCCATTCGTAAAATCTGTTTCTCTCACACATTTTTTTGCAATCTCTCTCTCTCGCTCTATGACTTTATAATATATAAATCTACATATAGAGATTGGAATCTATTGGAATTATTGTGTTGCTCTTGCTCTTCCTCCTTTCTCTGGTCATTGGGGTGACATTTCTTTCTTGTTCCCAATTCCTTTGTGTAGGCTTCCCCCCCTAGGTGGGGGAAGCAAAACCAGAGAAGGAGCCTGCTATCGGGAAATCAAACCCCAGTCTCCCGCATGACAGGCAGGGATACTCAACGCTATTCTAATGAGGAGCTGCCCTTGCAGCCCCCATATCTTCCGCCACGTCTTTTTCCAGTTCTAAAAGTTGAGGGCAGCCTATAAGCCTATAAGAACTGGCACATACAAGATCTGGGGGAGCTCAGGATCCCATGATGGGACCCACCTCCGGGGACGGTCAGTTCCCCCTGCTGGAGCCCGAGTCCAAGATCTTTTAATTAATTTATGGATGATTGTTTTTAAAACGATTTTAAAAATGAATCTTAATTGTTTTTAAAGATTTAGTTGTTTTTAAACCACTAATTGTTTTAGGGGTTTTTTGGTTTAGTTTTGTTATATTCTTTTGTCAAATACATTGACTGTTTTGGATTTAATTTTAAATGCATTGGACCTTTTTTGTTTGTTTTTTATTTTTACCTTTTTAATTGTTTTTTTTATTTTGTCCAATGCATTTTCAATTATTTTCAATGTATTTGACTTTTATGTTGGTGAGCAGTTTTGCTTTAATCACGTTTGTTTTGTTGTTTTGTGCACGTTTATTTTAAGTTAATTGTTTTGTTTTTCGTTAAAATCACAAAGATTTTAAATTTTTTTAAGTGATTTTAAGAATTGATTTTTAAAGATTTTAATCATAAGTATTAAAAAATTGAATTGTTTTTATGTAAATGTAAAATACTAAATACAATAAAATAGTATTCTAATGAGGAGCTGCCCTTGCAGCCCCCATATCTTCCGCCACGTCTTTTTCCAGTTCTAAAAGTTGAGGGCAGCATCGCTGCCTCCCCTGCCTGCTTTATTCCACATTGTGAGTGTCCTTCAGTCAGCTCAAGCTCTGGAAGGCAGTCCTTGACTGCTACTCATTTTGCTAGCACCCTCCTGGGTGGTCAGGATGGCCAAGTGGTCGAAGGTGTTCGGTTAGGTTGTAGTTTCCCCTAGAGGCATGGGTTTGATTCCTGCTTTTGACATAGCCAGTGCTCCTTTATCTTGGAATTGGGTTTCTCTTCACCACCTGAAGGAGGACATGGAGTAGACTTTGCAGAGATTGGCATTTGTCTTTTTTTTTTTCAGCAGAGGCAGTGTGGCGGCGACCCAGAATCCTTTGGAGTTCCTGATCCAGCGGTGTTCCTGTTCCGGTGCGAGGGAGGCCCAGCTGAGGATGAACCATCTGAAGGTCCTGCCTGGACCAGTGGGACCGAAGAGCAGGCTTCATGAAGGCAGCACCCCACGGGATACCAGGACCAGGTCTCAGCGGGAAGCAGCGCAGCCCACTGGAGCAGTGACTCCAGTCAGACCTTTTCACTGACATCAATCCACTGGAACCTCCACCACCAGCAGGAGACCTACCTCTAGTTTTCTGTTCCTTTGTTTAGTTTAGGAGACAAGCGGATGTCAAGACTCCAGTTCAGCAGGGAGGTCCTGCAAAAAGGTATGGGCTTTGCTGGTGAAGCTGCCGCATAAAGACAAAGACTTCTTCGAGGTAAGCTTTGTCAACCATGATTTGCTAGAGGAGTGCTACAGCGTGTATAGAAGGGAGAAATACAGGGAGCTGGCGGGTTTTGCGATGATAATCCTGTCGGATATTTGCTATAGAATAGTGACTGTGCAATTTTTCTGTGAGATGCTCTCAGGCAAGGACGTGAAGATCTGGCTTGCGAGGTTCAGTGAGCTCTCCACTCGAATAGTTGGATGTTGGATGTGGACGGTGTGTGGGGGGAATGTGGCAGTGCCGGATTCGATTGAGGCGGAGCGTGGAGAATCCAGAGAAGGTCTGCCACCTCCCCAATACTATACAGATCAGAGAAGCTAGGGGGCTGGTCTACTATGACGGGATGCCAAAACTCTGCAGGCGGTGTCAGGGCCGAGACCCCGTTGTTGCCCAGTGCACGTGTAAGTGTAGAGGAGGTCACCAGACACACGCCTGCAGAGAAAAGTTACTCTACTACCTCTGCAGCTGTGGGGGGCCATATCTATAAGAACTGCCTCCAGTCGTACACAAATAGAGTTGGGTCTCCCTTCTCACGATTCCATTCTGGACCCTGAGCCGGAACATGAGGGAGGCCCGGCGCGGGAGGAGGAGGGAGAGGGAGAAGAAGAACAGATATATGACCTGGCTCCAGAACCTCCCCCTACCCCAAAGGAACCACTTAAGAGAAAGGGGTAACAGTCAGAAGGGGGGGGTTGGGTGAAGGTGAGCAATAAAAAGAGAAAAGTGGTGGACAGAGAGGAGAAATCTGCCAAGAACCCGAATAATGTCTCCTCTCTGGAGGCAGCCCAAGATAGTCGAGCTCCCCCCGGCCCACCCCTCGCTGGAGCCGAGGCAGAAGTTCCACTCCCTCCTCCAGCAAAAACGGAACATCGGGCCCTGCCTTGGTGGACCAGCCCCCTGAAAACCGCTGAAAAGAAAACCAGACCCACCGCTCCTCCATGTGTGAGAGTGGAGAGCAGAGCCTCGGGAACCGGGTCGAAAGATAGTGTAGGTGAGACCGTCTTGCAGAAGTCTTGCACCCTCCAGCTGCGACAGGCAGGTGAGAAAGAAAGCCCTGGAACCGTTGTAGCTGGAGGGTGAATTAGATCAGGTGCTGGCTCGTATAGAAAGAAAGGCAAAGGACAGGAATATCGGCGCCACACAGGTGTCGAAACCGCCAGCACAGAAGGGTGCCTCCTCTAGCCACCTCGGAGAAGGGGGATAGAGGAGCGGCAGGGCCACGGTCTCACCCAGGGGTCCCTGCTTTTTATTATTATTATTATTATTATTATTATTATTATTATTATTATTATTATTATTATTATTATTATTTTTGTCATTTAGCTGACACTCTTATCCAGGGCGACTTACATTTGTACCCATTTATACAGCTGGGCATTTTACTGGAGCAATCTAAGTGAAGTACCTTGCTCAAGGGTACAACTGCACTGCCCCACCCAGGATTCGATGTTAGGGGCCAAAGCCTCCATGACAGAGGAGGAGTTGGCCAGACGGCCAAAGGAGAGGAAGAGAGAGGGGAAGAGATACCCCAACTACCCCATCCCTCTTGTTAAGAAGATCAAAGGTGGTGAGGGGGGGGGGTAAAAGGCACTCCTCCTCCTAATAAGTCTGGTCCAGGGGTCCTTGGGCCCCCACCTCAGGGCTGCTCCTCAGGAGCAGAGTCCGACCTCACACGCTGGTCTCAGGAGTACAGACGTGAGTGAAGCTTCCCATGTGCACCCAGACTGGTTCTCTGTCTCTCTCTCTCTCTGCAGGTCTGTGAGGAGCCGAGGCGCCGGCGCCTAGGCACCATCCACACAGATTGAGGATGCCGGCGAGGCAACCATGGCCTGCGGAGAGGAATTAGCACAGCAGAGACAGGAACCGGTCCGGAGTGGAGCATCAGCACTGGGAAGCATAGAAAGAACATCTCTATCAGGACTGTGAGGGCCTCCTCTGCAGGATTGTTGATTTTAATTTTATAAAGACTGATTATGGTCTTTGTTTTAAATGGTTTTAAATCACAGGGTTTTGAGGTTTTTTTTTATGTTTATGGTTTGTCTGATGTGCTGACTGTTTTTAAAATTAGATAAAGATGTATTAGACTGTTTTGTATTGCTTTAGAAACATGTTTTGTTCTTTATTTTGTCTAATGCATCTACCGTTTTTTTTTTTTCATTATAGTTATTTTGGCAGTTTGCCATATTTAATACAAATTGTTTTGATATTTAACACACTTTTGAATTCACTTGTTCTGTTTAAAACTTTTAAGGATTTTAAAAGTTTCAGAAATGATTTTAGAATTGTTTTTTAAAAACAGTTTTTAATCATGAGTATTAAAACTTTGTATGTTTAATTTTCGTAATGTAAAATACTCAAACAATAAAAACAGTGCTCCTTTTGCCCTTTTTGAAATGAGTCATGGTTGGCGCCTCCCTGGTCTGTTCCGCACGTGATCCAAAAAGGTCTCAAAGACCAACTGCGCCGACTTTGGCTGATATTAGGGGAAATCATTCAGATGGCTTCTGGAAAATGATGTCGGTTACACCATGTACCTGATCACAAATGTACAGGAGGAAACAGCTAAAGGTTTCCTTCTTCACAAGGACACAGTAAGGACAGTTTAATGTCATTCATTGATTATGCACTGAGCCACAACAAAATTGAGGATCTTCTGAAATTTGAAACGCACAAGAAAGATGTGCCAATGGGACCTGAGAAATCTGAAGATGACAATCTTGTTGGATTTGGGGTGCGCGCTGAAGACACCTGGAGAGAGATTTCGATAAAGCGAAGCCGATGGTTATGCTGCATTTATTCTCAGCAGAAAATGTGTACCGGGGACAAAAATGCATAAGCTACAAAGTTACTTGCAGAGGAAAAGGGATCTTTTTTCTAGAGCTACCTCAACAGTGTCTGTGCTACTTGGGGCTGTTTCTGTTCCCTCGATGGTGTCTGTGCCCCCTCGGGCTGTTTCTGTTCCCTCAACAGTGTCTGTGCCTCCCCCACAAGAACCAGGCATGTAATTACTTCACTACTTCAAGTAGTAACGAATGTCATGAAGTTAAAAACAAAAATTAAATACTTAAATATTTTCTATTTACTAGATATACACCAATCAGCCATAACATTATGACCACCTGCCTAATATTGTGTAGGTCCCCCTTTTTCCACCAAAACAGCCCTGACCTGTTGAGGCATGGACTCCTGTAAGTCCAGTAAGTTGCGAGGTGGGGCCTCCATGGATCAGATTTGTTTGTCCAGCACATACCACAGATGCTCGATTTGATTGAGATCTGGGGAATTTGGAGGCCAAGTCAACACCCTGAACTCGTGATTCATCAGACCAGGCCACCTTTTTCCATTGCTCCGTGGTCCAGTTCTGATGCTCACGTGCCCATTGTAGGCACTTTCGGCAGTAGACAGGGGTCAGCATGGGCACCCTGACTAGTCTGCGGCTACGCAGCTCCATACGCAACAAACTGTGATGCACTGTGTGTTCCGACACCTTTCTATCAGAACCAGCATTAAACTTTTTCTGTTGGATCGGACCACACGGGCCAGCCTTCGCTCCCCACGTGCATCAATGAGCCTTGGCCGACCCATGACCCTGTCGCCGGTTCACTGCTTTTCCTTCCTAGGACCACTTTTGATAGATACTGACCACTGCAAACTGGGAACACCCGAGCTGCTCTGACCCAGTCGTATAGCCATCACAATTTGGCCCATGTCAAAGTCACTCAGATCCTTACGCTTGCCCATTTTTCCTGCTTCTAACACATCAACTTTGAGGACAAAATGTTCACTTGCTGCCTAATATATCCCACCCACTGACAGGTGCCATGATAACGAGATTATCAGTGTTATTCCCTTCACCTGTCAGTGGTCATGAATACCTGGAAAAGGTAATGATAGATATATCACCATCTAAATTTACTGCACAAGCATGTAAGTAAACGTTTATTATATTATTTTGATTTTGAAACTAGTCAAAAGTGAAACAAGTTATCTATGTTCATTTCACATAGAAATTATCTTATTAGTGAATAAGGTGGCACAACCAAAGATAAAAACTTTAAACATGGAATATTGTTATTGCCATACTAATACTAACACTAACAATTAATCTGCTTCACAGTAAGAATATGAATAAACTTTTTTTAATACATTCAGAACGATCTAATTCTACTGTATCAAGACCACCTGGAGGTGACACTACCAACAAGGATGTATGCCAGTCAGATTGTAAATATGTATTACTTGCATAATCTTAATAAACATAACTTTCATTTGAGACATTTCTTTGTTTTTAAAACATAAGTCCACCTGTAAAGCCCACATCACCACTGTTATCAATGTTGTCAGAAGTGGCTCCATCTGGTCAAGCACAAGGTATGCTATTTACATTTCATTGATAAGTGTACTGAAATCACCATTATGTGCACATACATACAAATACACAATTCATTGCTTTTGTTGTTTCACAAACCTAAGTTTTTGTCTGTACTGTCACTATATACATGTTTTTCTTAATCTTTTACACTAAATAATTACCAGTTTAGAAAAAAATTAAACACTATAAAAACATACTGATATTTGATATTTTATGCAGGTACAGAGTCTGTGACTGTGAGTGCCATTGCCAGCGCACCATTACAGAAAATAGTTGTGTACTGTGCAAGCTTTGTGGTCTGGACTAAAAATTATTCATATATTTTGCCTAAAGGTACACCCCTACCACCTACTTCCATACAAGTGTCATCATTTGCTTCTCCTCACACAATTAGTTTTGATAAAGGAATCAAGGGTTGGAGATGTTCTCAAGAGTGGAAGGTGTGGATGAAGACAGAATTAGAAGCCTTGGGACTGTGGCCTGGATCGCATCCTGTATGTCTCCCAATGAACAGTGTTTCGCTGTTTTGACCAAAGTATTTTCAGCTCCACCTATTCTTTATTTGGAAACCTGAGGATAGTACCATTATGAGCAGGTTGAAAAACAATTTCACACTTCGCTGCTTACATGGATGTTCTCAGCCACTGATAGTCTCATCTGGGGTGGGAAGACCCAGAGTGATTGTTGGCATCAGTGGTCAATATTATATATTTACATCCAGACTGTGCTGTAAAGCATGAAAAAAGCACTGGTTTGCTGACAATCCACAATGGCTGGAAAAACTTTCTCTGAGGTATACCAACATTTTACTGATTGTCTGATACAGAAGCATCAATGTCAAGAGTCAGTCATCAACAAGTTTACACAGGGCACATTTGGGCAAGTAATGAGATCTGACCACACCAGGAAAGTTGCCAGAAAAATTAAGTTGACATCTGACACCATGTCATCCTACGCTGTTATGAATGAGAATTGGATGATCCTTTCCTGGGTGATGGTGCAGTTGGAATGCAGATTAGCGAACAGATATGAAGGTGCTGGTGTAGAAAAGGCCCAATACCAGTGGGTAGATAGGTGAGTTTCTTTTAAACAATGGTATATATATATCTGTGTATATATTCTTAAACTATTACTTTTTTCAATTGTCTTATTAAATTTGTGAGAGATAGAAACATTATCCCCATTACTCAGGTCATACCAGGCAGGTCACCTTTATAAAAAAAGTTAAAATAACGAATTGATATCTGACTAACGGCCGGATTAAATCAAAACTTTGACCCACCCGCTAATAGCAAACTACAAACCTGTACATCATAGTGGTTACATTTATGATTAGAAGAAAATGGCATCTTACTAAAAATGAAGCTGCAACTGAGTACAGTTCTGTAGTTTTCTATTAGCGGGTGGGTCAAAGTTTAGATTTAATCCCAGCCTAATTGTGCTGTACATAAATAGTAATGCATCTTAAAGCAAGGGTGAAAAACACCTCTTTATCACATACAGTGAGGGAAAAAAGTATTTGATCCCCTGCTGATTTTGTACGTTTGCCCACTGACAAAGAAATGATCAGTCTATAATTTTAATGGTAGGTGTATTTTAACAGTGAGAGACAGAATAACAACAAAAAAATCCAGAAAAACGCATTTCAAAAAAGTTATAAATTGATTTGCATGTTAATGAGGGAAATAAGTATTTGATCCCCTATCAATCAGCAAGATTTCTGGCTCCCAGGTGTCTTTTATACAGGTAACGAGCTGAGATTAGGAGCACTCTCTTAAAGGGAGTGCTCCTAATCTCAGCTCGTTACCTGTATAAAAGACACCTGTCCACAGACTCAATCAATCAATCAGATTCCAAACTCTCCACCATGGCCAAGACCAAAGAGCTGTCCAAGGATGTCAGGGACAAGATTGTAGACCTACACAAGGCTGGAATGGGCTACAAGACCATCGCCAAGCAGCTTGGTGAGAAGGTGACAACAGTTGGTGTGATTATTCGCAAATGGAAGAAACACAAAATAACTGTCAGTCTCTCTCAGTCTGGGGCTCCATGCCAGATCTCACCTCGTGGAGTTTCAATGATCATGAGAACGGTGAGGAATCAGCCCAGAACTACATGGGAGGATCTTGTTAATGATCTCAAGGCAGCTGGGACCATAGTCACCAAGAAAACAATTGGTAACGCACTACACCGTGAAATCCTGCAGCGCCCGCAAGGTCCCCCTGCTCAAGAAAGCACATGTACAGGCCCGTCTGAAGTTTGCCAATGAACATCTGAATGATTCAGAGGAGAACTGTGTGAAAGTGTTGTGGTCAGATGAGCTCTTTGGCATCAACTCAATTTGCTATGTTTGGAGGAGGAGGAATGACCCCAAGAACACCATCCCCACCGTCAAACATGGAGGTGTAAACATTATGCTTTGGGGGTGTTTTTCTGCTAAGGGGACTGGACAACTGCACCGCATTAAAGGGACGATGGACAGGGCCATGTACTGTCAAATCTTGGGTGAGAACCTCCTTCCCTCAGCCAGGGCATTGAAAATGGGTCGTGGATGGGTATTCCAGCATGGCAATAAAATATTCTAATAATATTTTAAAAGTGCCTCAAAGCTAACCATATTGTGATCACAATTTGCCATTGGTTCTCTAACTACTGTCCCCCTGACTCTGTCTTGGTCATTTGAAAAGATCAAGTCAATACATGCACTCTCCCCAGTTGGTTCAATAACAAACTGAGTTAGAAAGCAGTCATTTACCATCTCAACCAATTTCGATTTCTGCTTCTGTAGTCCCCACTGGGCTTTCCCAGTCTAAGTTTGGGAAATTGAAATCCCATTATAACAGCCACATCCTTGCTACATGCAGTCCTGATTACACTGTACAATACAACATCTTGCTGAATATCTGAGTTTGGTGGCCTGTAACACACTCCTACCACTAATCCTCCAGATCTCTTGTTCAAAAGTTTCACCCACAAAGATTCTGTTCCATTACTGGGATCTAATATGAGTTCTTCTGCCTCAATGTCATTTTTGACATATAATGCTACCCCACCCCCTCTTCGATTTTGCCTGTCTCTCCTAAACTGTGTGTATCCTTCCAACTTGTATTCATCCCCATCATTTTCTGTAAGCCATGTTTCTGTCACTCCTACAACATCATAGTCACATGCCAGCACTGTGGCTTCCAAGTCTAACATCTTGTTCCTTATACTCCTGGCATTGATGTACAAACATTTCAGGACTTTCCTACTAGTGGGTTCCCTTTGTTTTCTTTCCTTAGAGGAACATCTCCCATTGTCATAGCTCCCTGTCCCCCTGGTTCCTAGTTTAAATGATTCTCAATTTCACTGCACATACGCTCTCCCAATGCATTAGCCCCCCTTCTGTTTAGATGTAGACTGTCCATTTTGTACAGGTCCCATCTATCCCAGAAGAAAGACCAATGCTCTATAAACCTAAACCCCTCTTCCCTACACCAAGCTTTCAACCATGTGTTAAACTTTCTAATCTCTGCTTGTCTCCCTGGCCTGGCACGTGGTAACGGAAGTATTTCAGAGAAAACTACCGTGGAGGTTCTGCTGTTTAGTTTTGTTCCTAACTCTTTAAATTTGTCTTGCAGAACCTCTGTCCTACCTTTTCCTATGTCGTTGGTTCCAATGTAGACCATGACCAGTGGATTCCCTCCGGCTTTGGCAAGTAGCCCGTCTACTAGTTTAGGGAGATCTGCAACCTGAGCACCAGGCAGGCAAGATACCATGCGGGTCTCCTTGTCACTAGAACACACTGTGTGATCTACACCTCAAGAATTGAGTCTCCTACTAGAACTACCTCCCTCTTCTGGGGGGGAGTGTGCACCATGGTGCTCTGGTGCTCAACAACAAATCACCCTCTGAGCTGTCACTGTCCAACTCTGTGTCCAGCAGTTGGAACCTGTTGAGCAATTCTAGCTCTTGGGGTGTCTCTAGGGGTTGTGCATGCCCTTTTCTGTGGTTACGACCTACTGTAACCCAGCAGTTCTCTACACTGTCCTGCTCTAAGGTCTCAACTCTCCTAGGTTTTGTAGTGCACACCATCTCTCTCATGGGCTGATTGACCAATTCTTCTATATCCCTAATACAGCACAGATCGACAAGCTGAGCCTCAAGATCACGAACCTTGATCTCTAGGATTTCAACCTGTTGACAATGTTCACGAATGAAACTTTCTTGGATGAGTTCATGCAGGAAGGCAATCATTCTGCAAATCTGACACTGTAGTGGCCACATGCTTCTAAATGTTAGTTTTTTTTTTTTTTTTTTGTCTCTTGGTTCCTATTGCCTAGTCAACTGCCTAACTTTTGTCAGTGAGAAACAGCTGTTTAAGTAGCTTGTGTCTACCTACCCCCAATTCACACCTAACAGGCCACACCTGGCTCCTCCTGCAACAGAAAAGGTTGTGTGTGTGTTTGTATACATTTCAGCGAGAAAGTGAATTTAAATACATTTTTTTATTTGTTTGTTTAACAAAAGACTGGTGTAGGAATTCCTCTCCTGAGCCCCGGTGAAGCTGCCCAGATGTCTGATGAAGATGAAGGTGTCAGCACTGCTGATGAGTCTGACAATGATGACGAGGACCCTGACCATGGCAGTGAGGATGAAAACAGCACCTCTGACATTGACAGGGGAGTTGGGCAATCAGCAGAAAGAGAGGTAACTATAAAGGCCCTAGAACCTTCTATAGTCATGTGCTTATTTACTTAGAGACTCATTTCAGTTTTAAGTGTTATTTTCTTTTCTCTTCATTAGAATAATGGTGGCCCTGACACCAGTGACATTGATTCCTCTGCCGGCTCTTTAAGACCCAGAACAAGACTGACCATTGCATGCTTCTGTTCTTGCCTTGCTAGAACCCACAAGAGTTTTGATTCAGACAGTGAAGGTGGGAGATATAATTGTAAATACCAGGATGAGCTTGTTAGACTGGTGATGAGACATACTGTAAAGGCCAGTGTCGCCCTTGTGTTAAAACATTGTATAGGCCGTGAATTAGTTGATAAATGTGAAGCCTGTCTGATAGGAGACCCCAGCCAACTACATCACATCTGTCTAACTTTAGATCATGAGCAAGGTAGTGTCTGGAGTAGTGTAGCTCTTATATGCGACAAAATAAGTGTCACAAGTTTGCTAAACGTTTTGTTATGTGTTGCTCGTACCCTACGTGGAATGAGTATAAACAAGCAGACTGAGAAAGAAGTGAAAACTCTTTTGCATAGCCTAAAAACATGCGCTCTACCTTCAAGATGGTTTAGTGACTTGTTAGAAAGTGTGGATGAGAAAGTAATGCAAATAGATAGTCTTATCATGTGTTTTACAAACATAAATAAAATACTGTTTGTGTCTGCTCTGCTTTTCTGTATAATAAGACATTACATTTTAATTCCTATATTTTTTCAGAGAAAGAAAGCCCTGGGGACCTTGGAATTACGTTTACGTATGTTTGAGGAATCTTGTCATCCTCATTCTAATAGCTTGCAAGATTGGTGATTTGTATGATACTGGTAATTCTGATGTGAAATCTCTAGTTGAGGATGTTGAGAAAACAGTGGAGGCACTTCCCAATGTGCTCAAGAGAATGCTGTATCACCGCCTGGTGAATCTGCTTTTACAGCTGTCCAAAAAGTTCTGCAGAGTTCTTTTGGAAATACTATTCCTATCATGACCAAACCCAATTTCTACACTGTGCTAGACAGAATAGCCATGATCAGTGTCACAGCCCTTGCCATTAAACAAGTAGAGGGAGTTGCTAGTGCAGTACAATTCAGTTGTTTCTTCCTGGCTGCTGTAGGTGTTCGGGAAGCGGGGTCATTGGTCACCTGTGTCAGTATCTAATCTCACTGTCTACATCTGACCTGATGCCTTGTTATCATGTTTTAGAACTGTCACAATAAAATACTGACATTGATGCATATTTTACAGAGTGTCATTTTTTGAATGTCTATACCTTTCTTTTTCTTTTATTTTGTTAACACTGTACCATCCCAAACCTAATCATAAAATATATAACATAAAAACATCACACTCACATCACTAAACAGTTTAAAATACTTTTTATTAAAACTTTTTTTATTTTATATTGCCAACACCATATCATACCAAACCTAGTCATAAAACATATAACCTAAAACAAATAATAATACGTTTAACTGTTGTCAAGATGACCTGTGCCCTTTCCAAAATTACTGTCAGCCTAACAAGATGGCGGTCATCCTAACAAGATGGCTGACTAGAGAGGGTCAAAGGGTAAACTCGGGGGGTGGTAGGAAGGAGGAGATGGTTCCGGTTCAAAGGTTAACCGGGGGTAAGGAGGGGGCTTTGTGGCCCATGGGGAATCTGGATAAGGAGGGGGCTTTGTGGCCCATGAGGCATCTGGGTGAGGAGGGGCTTCCGGCTGTCACTTTGACATAAGCTGCCATTATCACTACTGAACAGATTGTTCAATAAATCATGGACAGCAGCAGCAGTAACTAATATGACTAAAACATGTTTGGTTTCTACGGATGGTTCATCAGCAGGGAAAACTCAGGTTCTTTTACTGTTCCACAAAAGTGTTCAAATTGTATGGGTCTGAAGGTCTGACTGATGCAGGAATGCCTTTTGAGCAGTTTATTACAACCATGTATTTCCAGAGGGTGCTTGATGCCACAAAACAAAGAGTAGTGCAGAAGAATGAAAAGAAGAGGAAGCAGCCTGAACCCCACCCTGCTGGCTGACTGTGCCGCTTCTGCCAGCTACAATTACAACAGGGGCCAAACAGACCCCACGTCCATACAATGTTACCAGGAGTGGCTGGAAAATACATATACTGTCCGACCAAGGTGTCTGAACATTACAAAAATCTGGGCATGACACAGGAGATAACATGGACAGAAATGCAATCCTCAGAGAGAGATTGGCAGAGAGAGAAAGGAAAATAAAATGGTTTGTCTTCCAGCAATAGCCCCCTCTGAGAGGATGATGAGGCAAAACCCACCTCAGAGGCACCCTACCAT